>NC_050515.1:4441890-4462892 GCF_002922805.2 Oryzias melastigma
TTCACAGTTTGAGGGCTGCAACAAAGCCTTTTCCCGCCTGGAGAACCTGAAGATTCACCTGAGGAGCCACACAGGAGAGAAGCCGTACCTGTGCCAGCATCCCGGCTGCCAGAAAGCTTTCAGCAACTCCAGCGACCGAGCGAAGCATCAGCGGACTCACCTGGACACGGTCAGGAGCCTCTTTGCTTTTTTAAGGGCGGGGGTCAGGCCCCTCACCTGGGGGGGTCAGCGTGTGTTAGTGCACGTTAAACATGAACTACTTTCACTAGGAAGGAAATCCAGTCTGGTTTTACTAAGGTGTCATGGCAGATCTCTCACCTGCAGGTTTAAGCTCCTCCCCCTTTGACCCTGCAGGTGCAAACAGAGAATGGATGAAGAGTTTTAAAACAATGAAAGCGATCTCTGGAGGTCACAGCTTCCCCTGCTGTCCTAACTAAACTCCTCCCCAAACAAATACAGTTTAATGCTTTAAGTCTTCAAATAAATCAAGTTTAGAGTTTGGTTTTAGTCAGATTTCATTTTTAAAAAACAAAACACTTTTTGAGAAGTGAGAAGAAAGCAGCAAAATTAGAAACAGGATTTCTAAACTGTACATTTAATTCAAATTAATAAAACAAAGACTGTGAAGCTCATTTATGATGTTTTTGTGTGTAGTCTTTCTTTAGTTTTGTTTTCATTGTCCACATTTTCTTTTAAGTCTAAATGTACATCAGGCACCTTGACTTCACAATAAAAGCCCTCCTTCAAAGTAAAATACAAAAGCAGATTTTTATTTTTTGCTGTTGAGATTATTCTGCTGAAGGAACAGACATCCGAGTATGAGGTCAAATCAGGATCCGCTTAAGGGAAAAAAACAGATTTAAAATTTGGAAAAAAAAGAAAATTTGAAAGCAGTTTTGAACTCAAAAATACATATTGAAAACTTGAAGGACTTATTAAAAATTTTGAGAAAAAAAAAATTGAAAGTTGGAAAATAACTAAACCTGTTACCAATTAAAAAAGTTTAAAACTGCTTTCAAATTTTCTTTTTTTTTCAAATTTACAATCTGTTTTTTTTAAGCGGATCTTGATTTAACTCCATACGTTTGTCTGACGTCGGTTTAGAACAGCTTCTTCATCAGACGTTCATGTCCCATAAAAAAGTGCGGGAAAGTTTTGTTGTGGAACTAATTTCCTTAGTTTTGCTGCTTGTTTGTCGGCACAGATCCCAACGTGTCCAACAACAGACTCTAAACCTTTGTGAACATTTTTCATGTGGTAATTTTGTGAAAAACACCTTCACTTTTTAAATTAGACTTCCGTGTTTCCTCTTTAATTATTGATTTTTCTGATAACATGTAATGTAGTAGAAATCTGTCTTTTCTGCTGACATGTTCTTTGGCTCATGATCTTTTTTCTTCTTTTCCTTCTGTCAGTTTCCGCTGAAAGGTAGGACTGGATCTTTGCTTCTCCTCTAACACGTTTCAGATTCTCGGCGCCACGCCTTGTCATTTCTGCTTTAGCCGTCTCTCTGCTCCAGCTGCAGTGACCTGAAGCTCGTCCTGTCCTTACAGAAACCATATGCCTGTCAGATCTCTGGCTGCACTAAGCGCTACACGGATCCCAGTTCGCTCCGCAAACACGTCAAGATCCACTCGGCGAAGGAGCAGCAGGTGCACAGGAAGGTGAGCAGAGCGCCACGGAGGCGGCAGAAACGAAACCTTCTCAAACATGAAGCTCTGATTATTCCGATTATTTTACATTCAAGTTACAGTCAGTTTTTTCCTGCCTTTTTAAGCCAAAGTTTGAGGGAATCTCTGATGACATGTCTGAGATGAATCTCAGCTGTGACTGAATTCCCTCAGAACTCCTGGAACAGTAAAGCGGGACTCCAGTGACCTGATTTACATGCAGATCAACTCAGACTCTCTGCTTTTTTTCTTAAACGGCAAAAACAACGTCACCCTTTGCTGAAGTCAAAAACTCATAAATATAAACATTTTATGAAGTCAATTAATGATTCCACTGTGTTCTGATGATGAAATATTGGGTAATTTATAAAAAATGTTTTATAATTTTTCTCTAAAGAAACAAACACAATGCATTATGGTCTGTATTCAGCGGTGTAGCGAGTATTGATGGACGCTGGTTTCTTGCAGAGACTTCTGGGAAGTTTCCAGGGCTCTGGATTTTGGGATTGTAGATTCAGAGAAAAAAAAAGATTCATATAGTAATGAGGGAGTTCAGACACAACCTCTGACCCTGGTTTTTATCAATGACTGTTTATGAGAACTGGACAGAGTGGCCCCTCCCCCCTGGCATTCCAAACAGGGATCGTTAATTCCGAGGTCTTGCTCCTCCTGCTGCAATCCCTCCTGCGCGGAGATCGCAACACACACCTTACGCGTCTCCCGGTGATGCTTCCTCCTTAAACGCTTCCACAAACTGGCCTGGTGGTTCAGACGGACTCGGACCGATCACAGTTTATTGACGACGTCCGTATTACAAAAATAATGACGACTTAATTTGGTGGAATCCGTAAGTAGGGCTGCCACGATTAGTCGACTAATCGACAACTAATCTGATATTAAAACAGTCAACGACTAATTTAATATTGATTAGTGGTTAATTTATATTGTATGGAGTCAGAGTGTAGTAAAGTTGAATAAAGTTGTGAGCGTTTCTCATGGAGTCAGTGAGACCAAAACTTCATATTTAGTGTAAAATAGTTCCTTGTTTCAGATGCCGACCTCATTAGAGAGATCAGGAATATACTGTCCATCAAACTCATTTTGACAGGTGACCTTTGACCCTATATACCCGTATATATAAAAATGTATATTAAATTGTTACGTCATTTTTAGGGGCGGGGCATCTGTCAAAACGAGTTTGATGGAAAGTATATTTCTTATCTCTCTCATTTGATTCAATCTTCTTTTAATCCCAGAAACTAATGAAGGACAGAAGCTGCACGATTCATTAAAAGTTTAATAAACTATCATCTTAACTGTCTTTATTTTTAGTTAGTTTAAAGCTGATGATGGTTAAGATGTGAGTTCTACATCCACTTTGCACATGACCCGATTGGTTGACTAATTGGTCAAAATAATCTGTGATTAGTCGACTAATAAATGAACCGTTCGTGACAGTCTTAACCGTTAGTAAACCGTTTACTGTGGATGCTGTCAGACGTGTCCAGTCCAGTTCTCTGATACAATCGATGGATCTGATTCACTAAGGACTGTGAATCAGTTTGAACTGATGGATTCTCTTTGAAAGTTGACTTTCCTCCCCAAAAAAAGTTACTACTTCATATTTATTTATTTATTTTATTCAACCGGTGGGGATAAAACAAATCCCACTGAGATCCACGGATCTCTTTTTCAAAGGAATCCTGGTCATGAGGCAAAAGTCACAAACAGCCGAGACATTTCAATTCATTAAAGTATGTTAAAAATGTATATATAATAGAATAAAACAAATGAATTGATTATTTAAAAGCAGCTACTGGTTAGTGATTTCATTTCCAGGTCTTTTAAAAACATCAGACTGTGTTAAAGCTGAGACTGTAGGTGTCTTATTTTGAAAATCCATCTTTCATTTTTCAGTTTGAATAGAGATGGAGCCTTAAGTTAAGTTGTTTTTGTGACAGACTTTAGTTGTAAAACCTCTTTGACTATTAGTCTGAATTATGGAGTCTGGGAGCAATTAAAGATTTTACAAAGAAAGACGAGTAGAACACAATAGAAAAGGGTTTTCAGATTTGATTATTTTCTTTAAGGTCAAACCAAACTGAATGTTTTTCATCAGCCTCTCCAACCTCAAGCTGACTGTTGAAGTGGGCGGGGCCTCATCCTCACATCCATAAGGAGTTCATGGTTCTGGGCGGTGTCGGGAAAATCTTTGACCGTCGTTTGTCCAGGAACGTATCGGAGCGCATGTCATCATCGGCGTACTGAAAAGCAGAGAGAAAGAGCTCATTGTTGTGGAGAGAGCTGGATAGTAGCAGGCTGGATGATGTGTTCCTCTGCTGCGCCTGCTAAAGGGAAACACATGTTTGCTTGTAGCTTTGTTCATCGGCTGCAGCAGCCAGATGTTCTGGACAAACGTCAGAGAAACGCTCGGAGAGTTGGCCCGGAGAAGAACCTGCTAGGAGGAGAAACGGAGTGATGAATGCTCCGCTGTGTTCTCCTCAGGACGCCTTCACTTACCTTCACTCTGTGTACAATACCTGCAAATCAAAGCAAACAGCTGCTGAGCTTATAGCTGCTGACGCTCTCCGAGGGAATCATCAGAGTGGATGTGTCCATCAGGAATGTTTTCCCTCCCAACTGGAGTCAGAGAGCCGGTTTCACCTGGCTGCTGTCAGATTTACTGAAGGAAAACCAGAAAAATTCCCTCTTCATCATCAGGCTCAGATGTTTCAAAGCATCAAACTGATGTCAAATCTGATGGGTTTACAGATTTAGAACTTCAGTTCAATAACAACATGAGATCAGGAATAGAGGAAGGAAGTTTTTATAGTCTGGAGTTGGGATGTCCCGATCCGATTAAGTGATTGAAAATCAGACCCGATCATGTGGTTGATGAATCAGTATCGGATGTTGTCCCCTGATCAGTATTGGATGTTTCATTTATTCTTAATATAATCAGCCCTTATTATTTAAATCTTATTATTCCGGATAAAAACTCCACTAGAAGTCTGCATGTCATGAACAGATCACAAAGTGTTACTGCCGTAAAACGCAGCCGAATACGACAGCAGGCTAACAAATGAACAACTACAGAACAAAACAGGGTTTGAAATCATAGAACAGAGTTTTTTACATCATTACAGTCAAACAGAGGGCCAACGGCAGCATTAAACAACAAAACAGAATCAATCAAATAAAAAATAATATTAATTAAAAAAAAGATCTGAGCAAAGTGGGGCAAACAAATAAAAAGTTTTTAGTTTATCATATATTGTTTTTATTCTTGGTTTATACAAAAACATTGTAGTAAAGCTAACGATATGATCACAGATTCAGACTTCTGGGATCAAGAACTCTTTAAAAATGATTTAAACATACAGCAGGTGTCTCTGTTGGTTTGTCTTAACATAAACTACAACTTATAAAGACATTTCAGCAGAAAAATGACAGAGTTTCTGTTTCTTTTTAATGTGAAGCTCTTCGTGCTGCAGACAGACAGACGGCTAAACAGCAGCTGCTAACTGTGCTAAGCTAACTGTGCTAAGCTAACTGCTAGCGCCGTGATTTAACTCCTTAAGACCCGAGCTGTTCTTTGACATGCCTGTTTTATTTATCTGACAGAGAAATAATAGAGAAGAGAATTACTACTGTGGTAATAAATCTGAAAATGTGATGTCTTAAGAACCTAAAACAGAAGCACATAATCTAAAAAAGAAAAACCTAATAAATGGTGTCACATTTGGTTAAAATGTTCACTAGCTGTAAAGATATTAAAGTCACTAAATTTTATGCATTTATCCACGCCAACATCCTGGTAGCCAATGAGCTCAAAGCCGCCCCGCCTCCACAAAAATTAGGCTCAGCAGTGAAAACTTGAAAAGTGCGACTTAAAACTGTAAACGAAAAAAGAGAAGAAAGAAAACAACAAAAGTTCAAAATACAAAACAGCCACTGCTGCAAATAAACATTTTTTCATTTGGTAACAGTTTTTGGTTGAACAAACAAATTCTCTCTGTTTACAATTTCTATCAATGTGTAACCAATTTTTTTTCTCAAGTTTACAATTGGATTAATTTTTTTATTTGCGTTAAGATGATCCTCCTATGACCCCATAATCTGATTCAAACATATAAATACCTCCTGAATTATAATACTCCTCTTATATTTTAGATCAAAACTCTTCAGGTTAAGCGACTTTTATTGGCACAAAACAAGATGTCCAACATTTTTACATTCATATTATTCATAATTTTTAATGTATTTGAATTTTTGCATTTCTAGATTCACCAAAACCAACTTTATTTATGGTTTTATTTGCACTTTTTATGCTTAATTATTGGATCAACATTTGTTTTCTAAATATTTCTTCAATTGTTCCTACAGTAGTGGAAGTTTGGTAGAATTAATGTTGAAAATAGAATAAAAAGGCATTTTTTACTCACTGTTCTTTTGGAGTTGATCACTAAAGTGTTGTAAGCTGAAGGTCTATAATAACTATGTGTAAATAAATCTTATTTTTTAGTAAAAACGTCACTTTTCTAATATTTTTCAGTCTTGTTAGCAGAAGATACAGACTGATCTCCTTCGTCTGTGAAATGTTTGACATCATGAAGTGAAAGGAATCATGTGACTTGAGTCAGAACTGACCTGAGAGAGTTCTTTATCGCTCCTGGATCAGCATCAGCTGCTGCAGTGACCCATACTTTTGTTTCACCAGCTGACAGGTTCTCACATTCGCTGAGATATAAAGTCCGTCTGAAATCATCTTTAGCAACTAAAACCTTTCTTTCAGAGTTGATCGTCTCAGAAAACAGAAACTGGTTCTGAGTGAAAGCATCTCCATCCCTTTGATGACTTCAGATAAACGTCGTGATCAGATCTCAGCAGAAGGAAATCTGAAATCTAACCAACAAATTTAGGTTTTCCTGTTAAAAACTGAAATGTTTCTCCAGCAAATGAGACAGAACTAAACATGATTTGTTGTTTTCTAGTTTAGTGCAATTGATTCCAATAAAACTGAGTAATAATGTTTTTCCAAAAGACAATAATTATTTAGAAAGTGACCAATACCCCAAGCGTTTCCACCTGAATTCTGGTTTTCATGTGTATTTTGTTGTTGTTACACCTCACAGCTGCGGCCGTGCCCCCACCTGGAGCAGGACGTCCTGAGCGACTGCCTGTCCATGCAGCAGCTCCAGAGCTCCGCCCCCTCGCAGCCTCCTCCCGCACTGACCGCAGACATCTACGCAGGTGCTCGCATCACTCGGACATTCAGAGATTCAGGAACATCCAGAAGTTATTCAGAAGAGGAGAAGCTGAAATTGGTTCTGGAAGCTAATGCAGATGTTGCAGATTTGGGCTTGAAGTCTTGAAGGGAGTTTATTGGCTCAGACTGTGGAGTTCAGAGGTCATGGATCCACACCTGTAAAGATGGAGGAGAAAGTCGCTTTATGTTGTTCACTTTATGCAGAACCATAAAGTAAGCTTAGTTTAGTGCCTGCTGCAGAGCATCACATGCTTTAACAAAATCTTAAGCAAAAAAGTAAAAAGTTATAGTTTGAAAATCAACATTTTTCAGTAATTAAAGACCCACTTCCATAAAAAAGTTTTTTTTTTTTTTTACATGTTCTTGTGTTTTTTTCCTGACAAGTAGAGACATTTAAGCTTTAAAGGGTTTAAAGTTTAGTAAGCTTTTCAGAGTAAACTGTATCCATAAAAAAGATCATAAATGACCTTTGGAACACTAACATACAAATTATTTATGAAATGTGAATTATCTTTTGTGAACTCTTTTAATACCCAGAAGTAAGACGACTTGATCTCTGAGGCTCCGCCTTTCTCTCCTTGTGAATAGAATAGAATAGAATAGAGTAGAATAGAATAGAATGAAACGCCTTTATTGTCATTTTCAAAATGTGCTAAATCAGACAAGTGTGCCAGAGTCACAGAGGAATGTCCAACTCTCAGATGGTCTATGATTTGGAATTGGCGCTCAGTGCAGTCACAACTTTTGGAAAGAAACTGTCCCCGAGTCTGTTTGTCCCGGCGTGTACCGCCCTGTACCGCCCACCAGAGGGCATCAGTTGGAAGAGGTGAGAGCTGGGGTGGTCCTGTAGAATGTTTCTGGCTTGAGCAGGAGGTGTAGATGAAGGATATTCATGACATCCATTCGATGATGTCAGCCGGCCTCAGCAGCGTGTCTATGTTCCTCCCCCATCAAAAATCCTCTTCACTTTCATGCGGATCATTTTCCTGGAGACACGCAAATCTTTCCGTCTCTGCTCAATAATCCAGAAATGAAAAAAACGATCACAATACCGCTTTGTTTGATGTAACAATTCTTTGTGAATCGGTAAAAAACAGATTAAAACTCTTCAACGGTTTCATCGGTGCAGAAAATAAAAAATGAGTTTGTCTTGGCCTGTGCCTAAATTTAGAAAAATGCAGAGCAGATGCCATTTCTCCATGCAGGCTGATGGCTCTGATATTGCACACTATTTTTCTGAACCTGTTGGGGCCGCAATGGGCTGTAAGCCAGCAGGAGAGTGTAAACCAGGGGTGTCCAGTCCTCGAGGGCCGGCCTCCTGCTGGTCTTCCAGAACCTCATTTGCTGCTGATTACCGGATCAGGTGTGTTTGGCCAATAAGGAGCTTCAATGGCAGGTTGGTTGGAAAGCATGGAGGACACCAGCCCCCGTTTACCCAGAAGACCTCTCTGCCTCATTTATGGCATTTGGGCTTTATTTTTTTTAATTCCTCAGGACTCTGGTTCCAACAGAACCGACTTGGAATGATTTCACCCACAACCAGGAGGTAAATTTCTCATGAATTCCTGCCGCTCTCCAGAAACTAAGTCCTAGAAATTGACACATTTTAAAAATGTTGGCTAAAAACGGCCTTATCATAATTAAAAGACCACCGGGAACAACTTAAAAAATGAATCAGAAGAGGATGGAGGTGGGGTCATGAAGGTCCTGTTTCCAAAGAGGCTTCAGAGTTTTGTCTCGGTTCTGTGATGTGAACATTTTCATGGACATTCACAGCCGTCAGATCCGAGTCAGGTCACTCGTGAACACAGCCCTCCATGACTCTCATCCTCCGCTGCTCCTGTCATCCCCTCAAACATCTCTTTTCTTCTCCGCTGTCATAAATAGTCGCGGTTTTCCCCGAAGGTTTGCGTTCACAAACGCTGCAGCATGACGGCGAGGTTTCTCCGCGGCGCAGCTGAAACCTAATATCCAGCGATAATTCCTCCACTGCAGCACTAATGACCTTCTCGGGCCCAAATGCAGCATGACTGACAGCGACGGGGCCGAAACAGTCCAACCGTTTAAAATGCGGGCACCAAATTCTGACCGTGTCTGAAAATATTGAGAGTATTTGTTTCAAAACACGGGAGCAGCCAGCGAGAAGAGCGGCGCTGCCAGGAATCACAGCAGCTGGCAGAGCCATCACGGATTCCTCGGCGGTAATCGACGGCCGCGTCAACATTCCTGCAGATCCACTGCGGCCGTCCTGTGAGAACCCTGCCCACGGTGCCTTTGGGCAAACAGGAATAACACTCTGCTCGGCTCAGCTTTAACTGCTTATTCAGGTTTTTATGAGCAGCTTAGCTGCTGGAGTGTGTTTGGTTTTTATGGAGGATGTGTTTCAACATCTCGCTTGTGTTGGCTTTGTAACCGAACCGCTCTGCATGTCAGATTATTGCTGCAAAAATCTCAGTCTGTCATTCAACGATGGTGTAGTGATCGAACAGATCCCTGCAGCTCCTGAGGATCCATCCGTCCAGGTTCACAGGGATTTAAACTGCTGCTTGTTTGGTTTGGAGCTCTCCAGCCAAAGGAACCAGAAGGACAACCGTTCCTGAAGATGTTGCCGTCTGGATGGAATCAGAGTTTGTCCGTCTTTAAGGAGCGATAGGATGCCGATCTTAGGCAGGAATCCCACCTTTAGCAGTCGTGGAGTGAGTCATGTTTCCAGTCAGAGCCTGTTTTCCTGTCGGCTGTTCTTTTTCACACGTCTGCAGAGTTTACAGGAACCTCCATTTTATGGAGCGTAATTAGTGTCTCCTGATCGAGCGGCGGAAGGACTCTTCAGAGTTTCAGCTCAAACGTTCAACACTCTCCTGCTGCTACGAGTGACTAACCCCGTTTACCCAGAAGACCTCTCTGCCTCATTTATGGCATTTGTGCCGTACTTTTTTTCAATTCCTCAGGACTCTGGTTCCAACAGAACCGACTTGGGCTGAATTCAGTCGTGGTCAGTCTCCAGGCCACTGACTGGCTAAAGAATACCATCAGAAACATGTTTTTATTCAGAGAATGACAACTTTGAGATCACAAACACAACTACTGGGAGTGCAGCTCTTTGTCTTTAAAGTCTTTCAGGTAAACCTTGGAACAAGAATCCGGGTCTCATCAATGTCGCATCAGCGTCTCATTAGGGTCTCTTTGTTGTCTCGTCATTTTCTCATTAAGATCTCAGCATTGTCAGTTGTCTGGAGCGTGGGGTGGGTCGCCCTTGGGGGGCCCTGGCTCGTACCTGGGGTGGGAAGGTGGGATGCTCAGCGCTGCTGGGTGGTGGTGGGCTGCTCTCCGGGGGTTGGGGGGCTTCTACGATGGTCCCACGTGTCCTGGTCTGGGTGTCTGGCGGGATCGCCCGGCGGGCGGTTTCTCTCCGTGGCTCCATGGCGGGTGTTGCGGGGTCCGGGCGGCTGCTGCTGCCCCAGCGGGGGGTCTGGGCGTGGGGATGGCCGGGTGCTCTCCCCCTTTGTACATTCCATTATTATCCACATTTGTACATCATAAACACTCACCTGAACACAGGTGTCAGCTCACCTTCACACTAATAGTATGTGTGACAGATGAAAGGCTGTATCTGAATGGGTTTGTATGATGGAGTGTGTGAGCTGCTGTTATATTGTGTACATTCTGACTAGTTTAAATGTGGAGACTATCTCGACCAACAGGTGTGTTTGTAACTACAGAGTGTGTGTGTAGACAGGCCCCGCCCATTCTAGTTTCCTATTTAGACCTGGATGTTAGACCTGCTGCCATCTTCTTTTTTCTCTAAACTCCCCTCTTTACCACCCCACCCCAACCCTCCACCTCCCTCTTCTTTTTTCCATCTGGTCCAACAAATAAAAAAAAGATACAAATTGATCAATGTAAATAAAGTTTAGCATGAAATACAACAGGCGTTTATACTCAATAAATCCTGTTGTGACAGTAAAATCTGTCAACTTCAAGGACCTCTCAGCTCGTATCTGTTGGCTCAGTTGTTGGACAGGACAAGTTAAAAAAAAAATCTCATCATTGTCTCATCGACGTCTCCTCATTTTCTCATTAATGTCTCATAAATGTCTCCTCATTGTCTCATTGGTGTCTTTAACAGTTTGATTTTATTGAAAGATGGAAACTGAAACTGTCAGCATGACGTTTCTCCTGCTGTGATGAGACGTATTATAAATGAGCCACAGATTTCTAACTGGAAGACATTGGTTGAATTTTTGATTCCTACTTTTTACGGCAACCGAAAAGAGTCAAAATACAACAGAAAATATGCAGAATGTTTTCTGTTGTATTTTGACTCTTTTTGCTTTGATTCTGTAATTTTTTTCCCATTTTTACAACAAGCCTGCCTATCCTAAAGCTGAATTCTAAGGTCATGTAAGCTCAACTGAAACAGAGTCGTGATGTTTTTTGTGACGTCGTCCAGCAGACTGTAAAAAGGAAAACCAGCATTAAAAAATCCTCTGCTGACCTAAGACTTTATTCACACCTTAGATCCACCTTAAATATTCTGAACCAAATCCCCCACAAAGTGAAAATCGCAGCATCAGATTCGGCCCCCCAGCATGTAACTGGTGTTATAATGAAGCCAATGGCAGTCATTATTTGTCCACTGTTTGGCTGCAGATGTTGGGGCTAAAGGGGAAAACATTTAAGAGCTGTGATTGATGATTTGGGGATAATGAATCGAGCTTGTAACCGTTTCAGTGTGCCGTCCGATCAGGCCCCCGCATGCTTCCACTTCCCAGCAGCTGGGCCTGGAAACGGCAGAGCCGTGAGCACCACCTCCTTCTCCTCCTTTCATCTCCTCTGCTCTTCTCCTGGAGGAGCTGGGAGGGAGATCAGGCTGCAGAACGGAGAAGAAACAAAACGTTTACAGCAATCCAGAAAAGTCTGAAACCGGATTCTGAGTCTGCAGAGTTTGTTACTGAACACGCATCTGGATCCAGATGTTCAGAGCTGATTGAGTTTTACTGCTGTGGAGGTTTGGAAGGTTTGAAGCATCAGAGTCGATTCAGAGTCTAAATAATCCTCCAACCATCAGCAGAGACACAGATGCTGCCGTGAGACTGAAAAACTGTTCACACTTCTTCTCACTGTCATCCAAATATTCAACGCTTTTACGTTTCTGGTTAAACCAAAAATTTAAGGCTGCGCCGTGCAGCGGATCGATTCACGTCTGGACGAGTTTGTCCGTGAGCCGCGAGCGATCCACGTCAATTCTGGCAGGAAGTTACATCAAGAATCCTGAGAAAATTCGGTATATTTACAAAATATAACCAATTTTTCACAATAAAACAGATCTAAACAGATTGTAGAGATGAAAATAAATTGTTCTGTAAATAAAGTAGATCTGTTCTACACCTCCAGATGACCAAAAAATGAAATGGTTACTATGGAGATAAACCAACAGAAAATCCACCATTTAGAAAAGATGTGGGTTTTTTTATCATGAATTTGTCACATGTCGCTCTGACCAGGGGGACAGATCAAAGGGGGCGCGAGGGCGGGGGCAGATAGCACCTGCAGGGCCGTTTGACGCCCCTGTCAGATTTAATTTATCCTTCAAACGATAGAATAAACCATTGTTTGTTCACAGGCCTATACGCTGACTCCAACACCCCCCATCACGCTGCCTCAGGGGAGCTCCTCCCCCCTAACCCTGCCTCCGTCCCCGACCTGACCCCCCGACAACACCGACTGGACCAGGACCTTGGAAGTCCTCATCATCTGTCCCCTCTGACGGCCATGGATGGAGCCAGGGATGGGTGAGTGGAAGGGAAGAATGTGGGAGGGGGGCAATCATGGAGCACGGGGTCACATGACCAGAGCTGCTGAGGTCACATGACCAGAGCCGCTCAGGTCAGGGCTTTAACCACATCTTCACTGAGAAAGTCCACATTTCTCCTGTCCAGTCAGGTCAAGTATTCGTTCTGAAAGTCAAACCACGAGACGGTCTCCTCATCTTCCTGTTTCTGCCTCGTGTTCTATGTCTGCTGGAGAACCCAGGCAGCTCTCTCTCAGATCAACCTTCATGGTCCTGTTGACAAACCTCTGCTGTGTCACTAGTGGAAACAAACTCAACATCATAATCTTGAAGATGTCCTCATGGAATAAAAGTATCCCACACGGTCAACACGACCCATGACCTTTCAGGTCGACCTGACTACCATCAGCTTTGTTCATCTCAATCTCCTGTTGGACTGTCCAAGTCGCTCTACCTGCTGTAGGTGTTTAAATACTGTCACTGAGATGTTAACGGACCAATTAAAACACCCGAAAGACCTCATGAACCCAGACATGGAGACGGGATTACTATGAATTATTATGGTTCAAAAGATGCTTGTAGAAACTTTATTTCTCAACATTTCCAAAAATGTTTTCAAAAACTTGATGATCCCACCATATGTGGGAGGAGCTTGTATTACATGACTCACCATCGCTGCATGGAAGCATTGACTGTATATCATTTACACTTAATACATGGAAGACATGGATGATGTTGAGAGATCAGGTTCATGTTTTTAGAGCTCTCTGAAATCCCGTCTCCATGTTTGGGTTCATCAGATCATTCAGAGACTCTGCCGGTACGGTGAGCTTCACCATCAGGAGCTGCAGCTGAATGATGGCGCTTTCAGCGGTACTTCTGTCTATCTGTGACCCAGTTTGAAGACTTGCTGTCACGCTTTAGTCTGAGGAGGAAAAACATAAAAATGAAATCTTATTGTCTTAATGGAGAAATGACTCCTATAGAGTTCAGGAGGATCAGATTATCCTCCATGTTGGTTTTGGACTCCACCCAATGACTACATCATCAACACGCACAGACTAAAGCTGAGTGTCTGATTGGTTAATGTGATGCAACTTCTTCACCAAAGTTCAGACTCTGGAAGGATTATGTGATCAGAATTTCCACGACTCGAAACACGCTTCCTGTAGAACGCCACGCCAGACGCTCAAAATGTGCTGCAGGACCTCTGATTGATTTAACATCAAAATGTGACGCTCCAACCCACGAATCACATTCACTGTGAATGAATATATATGAATTCATGCAGATATAATTTGTCTACTTTAGTGTATACTTGTATAGAGCTTTTCCATTTTCCTCAAAGACCCAACGTGCTTTACAGTCACAGACCCGTTCATACTCTCAGGGCGGCTCCACTGGTGCCAGCCCATAACCACCAGAGGCAAGGGGGGGTTCCATGTCTTGACCATTGACTGTATAAGTAAGGACCGGACTGTGTAACCCCTCCCCCCTCGTGTTTCAAACAGGAAGTACCCGCTGGTTCCAAGAAGGCCAGAATCCCATCGACTTCCACTGAGAAACAGTTATTTCTCAGTCATTTTATTTGTCAGAATAATCATTCTCACTCTGATGCTTTCTTCTCAGCACGTTCTTTATAATCCTAATTTTTTCAAATATATTTTTCTTTGTTCCCAGTAAGTCAAGTTATAAGTTGAACAATCAGATGATTTATTAATAGCATGTGGCTCCCGCTGGCTCCGCCTTGAACGTTTGATTGACAGATTCTCCCGTGCTCACTTTCAGGGAGAGGGGTGTGGAACAAGCTCACTCATGATTGGTCAATGGATTTCCTCTAAAAACATGACTCAGACCCACTCAGACTAATCGCTATCAACCGGTTCCATTATGGCGGCAGACGTATCAGGAAGTGACAGCGAAGGCTCTGGGCTGATTTCACGAGGGCTGGAGATAAGGCATCTCCTATGGGGGACCTCAATCATAGCCCTTGTGCTATCTTATAGGGTCAAGATGACCCAATCCTTACATTGACATCCCTCCCATGACAAATGAGGATGAAGGTGGACAGGATTTCATGTCTGCCACGGACACCAGTGACGATCAAAATTCATTCTTGTGGGGTCCAGATGACCCGACTCTCAACATCAACGTACCTAGGATACCACAAGGGTTACAGGGTCTATGGTCTTGCCCAAGGGCACTTAAACACATGGGAGGTCAAGGGGGAAATCAAACCTGCAATCGTCTGATCAGAGGTCGACCACTCTACCTCTGCGCCATGGCCGCCCCACATGTTACGTGTAGTCAATCACACAGCAAAATTTTCACGAATTTCACGAATTCTTTGCAAAAAATGGCAGCTTCAACGAGCAAGGCATGATGGGAACATGATGCAATGCGTTGTAGGATAGTCTCTGCTAGAGGTTCAAACACTGACGTGAAATAGACTTCCGCTGTGGTGTAGAGGTAGGACAGCTACCAGCTCGCCATCTGTCGGAGTGTCGTTGGGCAAGGCATTGAACCTCACTTTGCTCCTAGTGTTTATAGGTTGGCGCCAGTATACCGACGCCATAACGGTATACACCGTTTACCATCTATGCATGGATGTCTGTTTGATGTTTAATGCATATTTATAGCCGTAAACATCCAAACCACCATCGTTTAGGACAAAACACTTTACTGAAAAACTTCAGGTTCTTAAGGCCGCTCTGTTGCTCAAAACACTGTCAGAGCCGGCTTTGCTTTTTCCTGTGTGACGCAGCATGTTTCCTATTACTGCTGATTTCCCCCGAGAGCCTTCAGAGCGCAGGAACGGAGCCCGGCGTCCTCAGGAGGCGGGGCTTGTTCACAGCAGAGGAGCGAAAACAGTCCTTTACGGTTTAATAACAGTGAGAAAGACAGGATGGCGTAAAGCAGAAGCCGTCGCGTCTCATTAACGTGTTCGGCTGCAGCAAACAGACGAGCGGCTTGAGAGCGCTGTGGGTGGGGAGTGAGTATACATATAGTAGTCCAGGAAACACACATGATCGCTGGTGATTATGAGGTACAGCAGGCCGCTTGACATCCAGCACAAACACGGCGGCGGCGGTGCAGTGGAAACGTCCGCCACACCGCGCCTGCGGAGAATGGAGAAGAATGACGGCAAAAATGACCTTGTGGTTTGTGTGTCTCTTTGCATGATTACCAGCACGAGGACAGACATGGAAAAGTGAAAGGGATCCGTCTGAGACGTGTAGGATCCTCGATTAGTCGACTAATCGAAAGTGAATCGACTATTAAAATAGTCGACTACAAATTTAATCGTCGTTACTTTATATTATATGGTCAGAGTGTAGTAAAGTTGAACGTTATAATGACATTCTGCAGCTTTTTGAACCATTTGGGCATTTATTATGGTTTTTTAGGCTATTTTGGAGTTAGGCTAATATTTCAGCTACATGCTATCTGTTTTGGCTAACTTAGGATGTTTTAGTTTTTAGGCTAATTTGAAGTTTAGCTAATATTCTAGCTGGCTATCAGCTTCAGCCTTTTTAGCTATCAATTTCAGCATCTTCAGCAGCCAAATTCAGCTCCCAGCATTCACACTAGCATTATCACAGGTAATGCTATATATCTAGTTTATAGTTAGTTTGAAGCTAATGATGGTTCAGATGTGTGCTTTAATCCAGTTCACGAATGATCTGATTAATCTGAAACAATAATCGGTGATTAGTCGACTATTAAAATAATCGTTTGCGGCAGCTCTAGACGTGTGAGGTTTGAGTCCAGGTCTGTTGATTTGGGATCCTGATGAGGAACATCTGAACGCGGTGAATGTGGTCAGAATCTGCTTCTCTCATATCCATAAACTAAATCTCCACATCGGTCACCTCACTTCCATCTTTGCTTCATCATATTTAACTCTCAGGATTTTCTGACAACTTGTTATAGAAACAGTAATTTCCACATTCACACAAGTCAAGACGTTTGACCCACCAGTCCTCATGTCTGCGCACTTTGAGGGCGCCTCCCGTCTTCTCGGCGTGCAGCTGCTTCTGTCACCGTTCAGCCGTTGTCGACTTCCACTAAAGGTGGAGCGTTTGATTTACTCGCCTTGAACGCGGCGGTATTCAGGCCTCAGCCAAAGTCAATAGAGGTGCCGCGCTTGGTTTTCCCAAACGCTTTAGCTGGACATTAAACATTTTGACAACATTATCAAAGCGCCGCGCCTGCAGAGCGGCGGCCTCTGACCTCACGGCTAAATGTGTTTACTCTGGCTCCAACGGCCCATTTAGAGCCACTTTGTAAACACCAAGTGTCATTTTTCTGCGGCTGATATTAAAGACCCGCCAGTCGAAATTCATTTAGCCGTCATTGTGGCGCGAGCTGCAGTCTGCCCACCCCCTTACAGGGACAGCCGCTGCACCACAGCAGCCCGGCTCACAGAGACGGGCGTAAATGTTGTCGTTCACCGCTTCGCCAAAGTGTGGTTATATAATTGCAGGGGAGGGGGGGGCTGGCTTTATGTGTGTATTGATATTAGAGCCCCTCGGCAAATATTAGTCTGACTCGGGTTCGATTCCGCAGCTGTGATTGACGCAGGCTAATTCAATTAGAGTGGCAGCACAGAGCGGCTTTAAGAGCTCCAGCTCTGAAGGAAACCTTCACAGCTTCAGCGATCACGTCTCCTTTACATCTTAAACATACATGTCGCAGACTTTCACCTCTGCAGTCTCCACATTTCAAATCTTTCCACCTCAAATCCTCTCATCGTCAACCGTCACATCTCGAATCTTGATTCTTTCAATCTCAGATATTCACATCTCAAAATTTTACATCTAAAATCTTCAAATTTCAAACATTTACATCTTGCATTTTAACACCTAAAATCATCACATTGGTGATCTTCACATTTCAAATCTCAAATATTCACATTTCAGATCTTTTCATCGCAGATCTTGACATATTTAAACTTTACATCTCAAGTTTTCACATCTCAACCCTTCTTGCCATTCTCATTTTGCAGAGATTCTAGAGGCTGAACTGACATGTTTGAGGTCTCGGCTTAGTGCTTCCCCATTTGTTGTCATCAGGTATTAAGTTGTGGACCAGTTACACAAACATGTTGGAGAAACTATTCAGAGTCTGCAGAGTGAAGATGCTCCCTCTGAGTTTGAGGCAGATCATCCTGAGCTCCCTGTGCTCCTCATTCCAGGGCTTCATCTTCAGCTTCAGCTTCAGCTTCAGCTTCATCTTCAGCTTCAGCTTCAGCTTCAGCTCGGCTGTCTGACTCTCAGCACAGTTCAGGTTCTCTAACTTTCCCACCGATCTGCACCTTCTCATCCATCAAAGGGAGTTAAATCTTTGCTGTGGAGAGGGAGATGGGGGGCAGAGGACGTCAGTGTCTGAACGGGAAAGGGTTTGATTCCCCGTCCCAGGTGGGGCAGATACAGGTAGAGGAAGAGGCAGGTGAGCTTCGTTCATGAGTCTGCTCCACCCACAGGCGGCTTATGTGGAGGAAGACGTTTCTGGCTTCAGTTGAACCTTCAGAGCTTCTTCAGAACTCCTGCGTCCCGTTTTAACAACTTTTAGAGTTCAGCAAAGCGAGACGTTGAGCTCGTTTCTAGTCTGCTTCCAGCGAGCTGCAGTTCTCCTCAGGCCTCGGCTCCTGAGTTTCTCCTCAACATTCGTCTTTTCTTCACCTCCTCCAGGTCGAAGCCCCTCAGCAGGAGTGGGTGGCCCGGCTGGAGAGAAGAGAGCGATCAGTGAGGGTGAATTTAAGGCGACAGATTCATGCGACACGTGAAAGCTTCCCCTCATACCTGGACCTGGAGCAGCAGGCGGGCCACAGATTAAGGGGAGCAGCTGGCAGTGATTAGCTTCTGATTCACTTTAGCTGCACATAGAGGCAGCTTGTAAAAATATGAACAGTATAACTGTTTCCTGAGTTTGTGCTGACAGCAGCTCCTGGGGGAGCGCGGCGCTCTGCAGGAACACATGGCCACGCTCTGGGCCCGCGCCAACACACGGGTTAGCCTGACGCGCTAACAGCTAGCCTTGACTACACTCATCAGACCACAGGGGCATCATGGGAACAGGACAGAGAGGAGCTCACAATAGAGCTGCTTACAAACAGCGGCTCCCCCTCAGAGAACGTCGTTCTTTACAACCTCATCTCTTCTGTTTTATATCAACTCAAACGCTGAAGAAGTTCCAGGAACTCAATATTCATTTTAGCTCCTGATTAACTCCTACATTCACTCCTAAGAACACTGTGTTTCTGCAGAAATCTCATCATTTATTAAAGATATTTGTACTAAAACAAACGAACAAGCAGCAGTAAAAAAAATCAAGAGGAAAAAAGACTTTTAAACATTTGTGAAAACATTCATATTTTTGCCAGTCAGAAACATTTTTTTAAAAAGATGGTTATATGAATGTTAACATAGGCAATTAATAAAAAATAACAGGTTATTATTTATTAACCCAGATTGATTACATCTTACAAAGAAACAATCTGCTTTGGACTGTTCATGCGTCCACATTAGAAGACTTTGTCGGGTTTTATCCCACCTGATCATTGCTCATTTATAAAAGAAATAATTATTCAACCAGTTTTTAGTACTCTCAGTTTAGAACATTTTTTCACAAAAAGTGGACTATTTGTCTTGTGGTCCGGTGCGTTGCCACGGTAACACGACGACGCATCACTGGGCCTCGACTGCAGCGGCAAAGGAAAACAGTTTAAATGCTGATCGTCATGATTGGTTAAATAAAGCATCAGTTCAGAGAGAAAGTTCATCTCTTACCGCTTGTTTTTGTCCAGAAGATGAAAAAGGTTGTTTTAAAGCAGCCTGAGCAGTGATACAGAGTATTAGGGCGAAGTGACCGGAACTACTTCTCTTTCAGGTCTGCAGGTTCATGTCGACATCTCTGTTTTCTTCAATACTGCAGACATAAAAGTCTTTAGAGTTCTGATTGTCTCACTGTTTATGTGTTTTGTGCTCATGAGTTACAATTTTTAAAGATTTCAGACAATAAAAATAAAACATTTTTTTCTCTGACCTGTTTTTGTTCAAAAGCTGCACATCGTCATGTAAAATTTACCGAGTAAAACATTGTTATTAATCGTGATTAATTACAACACAAAAGTGTGATTAATCTGACTAATTTTTGTAATCAATCGACAGACTTAATTAAAAATAAATGTTCCAAATGTAGTTTTGTGTGTAGTTTAATTTATGGATTATTTGCAGATAAAAAGTGATCGACAAATACAGTTAAAAAAAAAATCATAATTAAATGCATTTAATTAATTAATGTTTCCCAGGTTTGTGATTAATTAGTTTTTCATCAATTTCTTGCCCTGTTAAAAATATACTTTTTGGGTTAAATTACAGGTAAAACTTAAAAAAAGAAGATTGAATTTATTGCATTTATTTACACATTTATGCAGAACCAAAAAACAATTTTGTTCTGAGCTTTCTAAATTAGTTTTTTGTTTGTTCATTTTAGGTAGCAACAATTATAAAGGACCCAAAAATACAATTTAAAAAATTGAAATAATATTTTAAAAAAAGGAAAAAAAATATTTAAACAAAAAATGTAAAAACAGCAAAAAAAGAAAAAATTAAAAACAAATTTGATCCAGTGAGTTCTGCGGGATTAAAAATATTTTCATGTAAACCTTTAAATGATTGTGGTTGATAAAGGGTGAAATGTCACATCAGGTAACTAAAATATTGTTGTTGTTTTTTTTTTTACTTAAAATATATTTACACAGTTCCAAAAACAATCCAGGAATTTTCCAGACATTTTTCCAAAGTTAGAAAAAGAGGCTCAATTATAAATAAATAAATCATTTTAACAGCTGAATTTGTATTATTTGTCAAATGTATTAAAAAATGTATTTTTCAGACAGAAATATTTAAATTATTAAAGACGAGAGGATAAATGAAATGATAAATATAAGTTTCACAGTTTTAGAGTTTGTTTCATTTTCATTTTTTTCATTCATTTATTTTCTTAACCGCTTTGTCCCTTTGGGGGTCGCGGGGGTGCCGCGGCCTAACCTGGTTACTTTATCATTTTAATTTTCTGTTAAATTTTCAAATATGGTCTACAAATCAAATGCTGAGTGAAGTGTTTCAGCGAGCGCTCTGCCAGTGCTGCAGGGACGTCCCTCCTGAGTGGAGCGGGCCGCCGCCGGGCCGCCGGTCATCTGAGGGCTCGGCCGCCTCCAGCAACACGCTGTCATCACATTCATGCAGCGCTTACTGCAAACCATGTG
>NC_050515.1:4462972-4473208 GCF_002922805.2 Oryzias melastigma
GGGGGGGGGGGGGTCGGCCTGCTGCAGCTTTAAGGCGTCTGTTGCCACAGAGTCTGGATCTCAAACCGTTTCATTAAGTTCAGGCGAACTGCACTTTATGAACCCTTTGAATCGTCTGGAGTCGACTCCATCCTCCGGTCTCACTGTGGGATGAAGACGCTCCAACGTCTTCCTCCTGTTATCATTCCTGAGAGACCAGGATCATCCCTGCAGGATTAAAACTGGTTTAGCTCATACAATCATCTTTGTTTGTTTGTTTGTTTGTTTGCAATCTTTGCTGGAATTCTGGTCAAATCTGTAGTTTCATCTCAGAAAGGAAGTTACGTCATCATATTCACCACGACCTGATGAGACTTCCTGTTTACAGAGAAGCTCATGGACTGATTTGATTCATTTAATCAACAAATTCTAATTTGAAGGGAAACTCAAAAGTTCTGCTGGTTCTGGTTTGGACCCCTTCAGCTGTCGGTGGAGCACATTCAGAACCGCGAGGAGGAAGACGTCACACCTTTACCGCCACGCCTCCGGTTCTGTCCTCAGCATCAGTCCGACTCTGAGAGGCTGAAGAAAAGCTCAAGTCGGAGTTCCAAACCAGAACAGGAAACAGAAAATGATCATTTGAAATCTGAAGCTCTTCTGGCTGCAGAAACTCTGTGAACTAAAGTCCATAAGTCTGAGTGTGCGATCTCCTCTGATGAATGTGAGTCGTGCATTAGATTCCGAAACATGATTTGGATTAAAAATGATTCAACTGTTTTTCCTCTCCTGTTCTGCAGCATGTCAGGCCCCCTCCTGCCCCCCGGGCTGAAGGCAGATCCTCCTCTGGAGAAACAGCACTCCCACCTTCATCACAAACCGTATCCTCAGTACCATCATCATCATCATCAGTCAGCAGGTGAAGGTAAGACGGCCAAACCAGCAGGATCTGACTCACTGATGCTATGGAACAGATCCTCGTCTGGAGAGAACCAGGAGAACGTTGAGTTTCTGTTCTCAGGGATTATTTTATGTTCAGCAGTTATGGATGTTTTTTATTTAATACCAAACACAATAAAAGGAGAAGACGGTGCTGCAGAACACGCCTAGAGACCAGAAACCTTTATCCTGCCCTGGATCAGCCAACAGATGACTGGATCACACTTTCATCGGCTCATTCTGAAGATCTACAGTACAGGAAACATGTATGTGATCCCCTACAGTAACTATAAAGAGTTCACTCAGACTCTCCTGATCAGACTGTCACCTGTAGAAAAGTCACCTGTCCACAGAGTCAGACTCCAAACTCTCCAACATGGAACGACTAAAGAAAGAAGATTGTAGACCAGAGAAAACCATCAGCAGGAAGCTGGAGGTTAAAGGTCACAGCGTGAGCATCAATCCACCTGGAGCTCCAAACCAGATCTGACCATCATCAAGAGAACACATCAGGAGTTATGAAGATCTGAAAGGAGCTGGAACCACAGTCAGAAAACCATCAGGACTCCAGAGGTCTGGGCCAAAGAAACACTTTCGTGATTCAGAGACGTCAGGAGAAGCTGCTGTGGTCAGATCAGACCAACACGGAGCTCTTTGGCATCAACTCAACCGATGACCCCAAGAACACCATCCCCACTGATGAGCACGGAGGTGGAAGCATCATGTTTTGGGAGTGCTTCACTGTGCGGATGGGCGGAGCCATGTACCGTCAAATCAGAGACTTAGAATGGGTCATGGACGGGTCTTCTACCAGGACCATGACCCAAAACATGCAGACAAGACGAAGCTGAGCTGAAACAGATCAGGTCAGGAAGAAGTGCAGCCCATCTCTGGACCTCCATCGTTGCTAAGCAACAAACACCAAATCTGAACGATTTAGAGGTCACCTGTACAGAAGAATGGAGCACAACTCCTGATTTATGCAGAACCTGATCATCAAGAACAAGTAACCTCTGACCTCTGTGCTGATAAGTACAGAAGCTGAAAACAACCTGCTCTAATTTTTTTATTGTTTATTCGTCACAAGATAATCAAGAACCTCTCTCTCTTTACCGCACTCAGACTTTACCTGATTTAAGTCTCTTTATTTTGTGGTTAGCAACAAAAAACAGCAGAAAACACAAAAGTTGTTTTTATTCAATTTTATTATGTATTACTGGATCTACGCTCCTCAAACGTCTTCGTTCCGTCTCAGGCTCCAGCCCCTCCCTTTAGTTCCCTACAACCCCCAAACAAACAGAACCCAGAGTTTCTGCATGGTGCATTCACTGAGCTCCGGACATCTGCAGCAGAACAATGTTAATCAGAGAAAATGTCAAACACCAGAAGAACTGATCCACATGTAATTATTGATGTCATAGTGACGGCTTTGTTTTACTGCGGATTGTATAAAAATGACAAAAGAACAGTAGTGGACCGAGTTGGGCCGAGTGGCTGTTTGGGTCCGCTAATGTCCAGAGCTCAGTGAACGCACCATGCTCTCATCATTACTGGGTTCTGTCAATCAATCTGTGTGTTTGTAGGTTTTAGGGAAATAGAGCATGAAGTGGAATGAAGCCGTTTGAGGAGCTAAGATCCACTAATTCATAAAAAACAGATTAAAAAAACAACTTTTGTGGAGAGTTTTCCTCCACGGGTTTTGTTGTTAACCACAAAATAAAGAAACTTAAATCAGGAAAAGTCTCAGTGCTGGACAGGAAGAGAGGAAAGCTTCATTCTTTATTTTCTCTTTATAATGAGATTGTTTATCTTTTTATAATGAGATAAACAATCTCGTTATGACGAGATTGTTTATCTCATAACAAGACAGTGGATCTAGTTATAAAGAGATCCACTATCTCGTATTAGATAGAGGATCTCTTTATAACGAGATAGTCGATCCCATTATAACGAGATAGTGGACGTAGTTAAAACGAGACCGTGGATCTGGTTATAACAGCATCCACTATCTCTTTATAACAAGATAGTGGATCTAGTTTTAAAGAGACAGTGGATCTCGTTATAGCGAAATAGTGGATCTAATTTTAACAAAACAATGGATCTCTTTATAACATACAGTGGATCTAGTTATAAAGAGATCCACTATCTCGTATTAGATAGTGGATCTCTTTATAACGAGATTGTCGATCCCATTATAAGGACATAGTGGATCTCGTTATAATGAAAAAATGATCCAAAATAATTTGTGAGTCCGTTTATAGCTTCCATAGATAAGCAGGTTTTCGACACAAAGTACTAAATCTCTCCAGCAAGAGCGTTCAGATACTTATTTACCTCAATGAAATGTAAATAAACGTATATCAATTATTTTAAGAGTATTTCTTGATGTACTTTTTAAGTGGGTGAAGGTACAAAATCATCAGGCCTCAGATCCGTATTTCCTCTACTGGACACTCCAGGAGAAACGCTTTTCCCAGAAGCTGGACTCCTGTGGTCCACTGAGGACAAACAGACCCCGGCGTGGAGCAGCGTTAGGAGAAGCACGCCGTTGTGACGTATGCGGTTGACCCTCACGGTTAACCCTCTAACCTCCTCCCTCGTCTCCCAGAATACCAGGGCAACTTTCAGAGCTGCTTCCACTTCGGAGACTCCTACAGGATGGAGCAGGCGGTGGACGGCGTCCACGCCCCCGGAGACTCGCACCTTTACTCCTCCCACCAGCACAACGGCTTCCACATGCCGGCCGGCGGCCCCGGCTCTGCAGGTGAGAACGGTGGGAGGCGTGGCCTCAGCTCTGACCCGGACGCGTCCTGACGCTCTCCTCTCTGCCGCAGGCTTCGGTTTGGTGCCGGAGCTGCAGGGCGGCGCCGCGTGTCCGTTCCCCCCCACCGCAGAGGAGAACCTGTTCTTCCAGGGGGGCAGCTTCGACCGCAGCTTGAGCCACATGGCGTCCGTCTACACCGAGACATGAAGGGACGTTCACCTGCAGACACGTCCCGACATCCATCCAACGTCATCACGAGACGCTTCCTCTCAAACCGCGTCTCAGATTCAAACCGTCTTATCGGCAGAACTCCACATTTACCGTTTACGACTCGGTTCTGTTGCAGTTCAGGTGAAAGTCTCTCCAGCGTCTTCACTTTCAACGTTAGGACATCGGGAATCCGTTCTCCTGGACGATCTTCTGGCTTCCCTCCAACCTAAGGTCTGCTTTAGACTGAAGTCAGAATATATCATGTTGCTGTGACGTTTAAATAATGAAGAAAAAAAAGGTTCATTCTGTTTGTTTGTGTTTCTTTGGATTCATGTCATTCATTCTGCAAAATTGTTGATAAAAAAACCTCACACTATGATAATAATTATTGTTATTAAATGTATAGATGTACAGTTTGTTTACAACAATTCTTTGACTGAAGAAATAAACAGTTCATGTCTGCGTGCTGCTTCTGCCCTCTGCTGGACACAGGAGACACTGCATGTGGTTTTTCCTGCTCTCATTTCTTCTTCTTCCTGCTGAGGTAGCTCTGGTAGTAGAAGTTGCTGAAGAGGATGATGAGGGTGACGCAGTAGCCGAAGACCACGGCGTTCATGGAGTCGGGGAAGTCGCAGGGGGTGAACAGGTTGTAGCCGGTGTGCAGCAGGAAGAGCAGGAACTGCATCTGCGGGGCGCAGGGCACGGGTCAGACGGGCGGCGTGGCGTGCACGAGGGTCAGACGGGCGGCGTGGCGTGCACGAGGGTCAGACGGGCGGCGGCATGCTCACCAGCTGCAGGGACGTCAGGTACCGCTTCCACCACAGGTACTTCTGCATGTGGGGGCCGATGGCCGCCAGGCCGTAGTAGGAGTACATGACGACGTGGACGAAGGTGTTCACCAGGCCGATGAAGAACGCTGGAGGAGGAGGAGGAGGCGACAGGGACGTCAGAGGACATCTAACTGCAGGACGGTTTCCTGATGGCGCTCAGACTTACACTGTCCTCCGGCCACGTACTTGACCCCCGCCCACCAGTTGAAGATCATGGTGCCGTGATGGTAAACGTGCAGGAAGGTCAGCTGGTTGTTCTTCTTTCTCAGGATGAAGAAGAGCTGCAGGAGAGAAGCAGGTTTTCAGTCCCAATCCATGTTTTCAATCCGTTTTAAGTAACAGAAAAAACATCTGCATGTTGGTCCATAAAGAACATCTGTTACCATAGATACGCCGACAACACACATGTATGTTAAAGTGACAAGGAGACAGAGAACCTCTGACAGCAGGAGTCTCAAACTCAATCACACAGGGGGCCAAAATTCTAAACACACCTTAGATCACGGGACGAACAGGATAAACATTTATTTAACACTCTAAAACTACTAATTTTTAAAACTTTAAAACTATAACTATTTAACATAATTATGAACTAGATATATAGCATTACCTGTGATAATGCTAGTGTGAATGCTGGAAGCTGAATTTGGCCGCTGAAGATGCTGAAACTGATAGGCAGCTAAAATATTAGCTAAATGCCAAATTAGCCTAAAAAAGCCTTAAGTTAGCCAAAACAGCTAGCGTGTAAACATTAGCCGAACTCCAAAACAGCCTAAAAACTTTTTTAAAAGGTCAAACAGCTAGCATGTAGCTGAAAAAAATAGCTAAACTTCAAAATAGCCTAACAACTGAAAAACACTAAATTAGCCAAAACCGCTAGCATGTTCCTGAAATATTAGCTAAATTCTGAAACAGCCTAAAAAACTGAAGAAAAAAAGCCTAAATTAGCAATTACAGCTAGCATGTAAACATTAGCCTAATTCCAAAACAGCCTAAAAACTTTTTTAAAAGCGCAAATTTGCCAAAACCGCTAGGATGTAGCTGAAATAGCTTAACTTCAAAATAAAAAAACAACTGAAAAAAAGCCTAAATTAGCCAAAACAGCTAGCTTGTAAACATTAGCCTAACTCCAAAACAGCTAGCTTGTAAACATTAGCCTAACTCCAAAACAGCGTAAACACTTTTTTTAAAGCGTAAATTAGCCAAGACGGCTAGCATGTAGCTGAAATATTAACTAAACTCCAAAACAGCCCAAACAACTGAAAAAAAAGCTTAAATTAGCAAAAACGCTTTTTTCATTTCCTATGCGCATATTTTGCTCAATATTTCAATAACTACAAGGTTTATAAATACCAAAAATACGAGCAGTAATGTCCTGAAGGAGCTGAAGGTTTTGATACCAAGATTGATGAAATCTCTGAAATTGTGATCTAGTTCTCAGATACTGAGAAACGTACAGAAGAAGCAGGAGAATCACTACAGTCTGAATGATTACTAAACATTCACGCTCATGTTGGACAGAAAAACGAGTGGAGTTGTAAAGTATAAACCGAAGACGTTTGTTGGATATTTCAAGTCTTCTGCACGTCTCTCTGACTCGTCTTTGGACGCCGCGTCCAGCATGAAGACGTTTGTCTTACGGTGTCGCTGAGCTCGATGACCTTGGAGAAGAAGAACCACCAGCACACTCGGGCCATCTGCAACGACACTCACAGGTGAGACCCCCACTCCTCAAAGGTGAGGCGTGTGCAGGCGGCTGTACCCTCATCGGCAGAGGACGCGTGCTGTAGTCCACCGGCTGACACAGGAGGCTGTAGTCCGAGAGCCAGGAGGTGACCAGGAACTGGAACAGCGGGAAACATCCCTTCAGAAGCTCATCTTCTGCTTCCTGTTTGTCTGTTTTTCTCATCAAATGTTGATAACTTTTTTTTTTATTCTGCTCGCGGCTGTGCTGGAGTGTCTGCCCTTTCACTGATACATGGTGGATTCGAACCATTAACTCTATTAGAGAACTGGACGGAGTGAATAGAAAATGGTTTATCTCGGTTCCAACCAAATGAAGTCAATCCAGTCGCCATGTTGGAGCCAGACAGTGAGCAGTGATTGGTCCGAGTCAGCGTTTCTATGGCAACCACTCTGACCAATCAGGAGTGAGCTTGTTGGAAGGCCACGCCCCTACTACTTGAAAGTAGACTACAGGAAATCTGTCAAACGTTTTGAGCGTGGGGAGCAGCAGGCTCCGCCTACTTTTACATTTGAGGCGTCTGATTGGTCGGTTTGTAACTTGAATAACTTGAACTACAGAAAAAAATATAATGAAATAAACTTGGATTATAAAAACGACGTTAAAGAGCGCTGTTTATCGCTCTACAGAAGCCTGTCGGAGCCAGAAGGTACTTCCTGTTTGGAACGCCAGGGGGGGCGGAGTCACTCCGTCCAGCTCAAACCTCAACGGCTCCCTGCTTGACCTCAGTTCTTCAGAGTTTCTCTAAATGTCTGACCGCATCTGAAGCTCCTCCCCCTTTTGGAGCTCAGACTGAACTCTCACCTCATGGAACATGTATGCAGACAGGCCCACCATGGCGAAGTTGTAAACAATCAGAACCACCCTGAGGTCCACGGGTTCTCTGGACTTCATCAGACGAGGCCCGGCCCAGATCACGCACAGGTAGACCAGGAAGATGAGCGCCACCGGGACCGGCGAGTAGACCAGCAGCCACGGGTCCGTCCGCTTGTCTGCACAGAGACGCGTCAGCGGCTCGTCGCTCACCTCAGGAATGAGTGGGAGGAGCAACTCCGAGCTTCACGTCACTTCAGCCAATCATCTGCCTCCATCTGACCTTCTCCTGTCCTTCATCTGACCTGATCAGCAAACATCTTCATCTGCTTCCCTGCTTTTATCTCCAGATCTGATCCTCTGATTGATTCCTGATCCATACAGATCCCCCCTCCCCCCAAAGAGAACCTCAGCATCTTCATCTCTGCTGGCTCCTCCTCTTCCTCCTCTCTCTGAACCATCATGGCTGCTCTCTCACCAGTCTGCTTTCATCACACCTCCACCTGCAACCCCACCGTCCCACGTGACTTCCTCCCATTCACGAACAGACACTTTGTCCAGATCAGGATCATGTAATCGATAGTCACGTGACAGAGTCCCACGTGCACACAGGACTAGAGTTTAAATGAAGGGTCAAAGATCAAACCTCCGTTCTCCACGATCCTCTGGTGCAGCGAGACCACATTGTTCCACACGGCAGCAGCCATCTGCAGAAACCGGACTCAGTTCTGGTTCTGAAACTGCATTCACATCTGGACCGGAAACCCGACCGGCGGGTTCTCACCTGGTTCCGCGTGGAGCTCGGGTGACGGCGCTGGGAAAACCTTTGATCTCTGACGGCCAACCGCCCGGAGTCTCTGGCAGAGCTCACAGACCACGCCCCCTCCACAACCGCTCCAAACTTTTTCCCCCAAAACTTTATTTAACTAAAGCAAAGATGACACTCAACTCAGCAAATTTAAACAGAAAAATATTTACAAATATATATATATATATATACATGAATAGTGAGGGTTTATGTATAACTTAATATCAACAACAAACATGTTTCCTTCTTTTTTATTTTTCATTAATTTTAATGAATCAAAATATAAACAAATCTCTGTGTGAAATGTAACCAAAAGTGGTCTGGTTTGTTCGTTTCTGTTTTTATTCCCTAAAATGATCAAAACACACAAAAAAACTAAATCAAATCAAATACTTTGTTCTTGATGAAATCGCTCCAAACTCAACCGGAAACCCCGAACCCGGACCACTTCCGGTTCCTCTGGCGTGTGGAGCGCGTGTTTGGGACACGGGGGGGCGCTGTTTGACCCACAGACGAAAACATTTGATATTAGAAGACAGAGTTTATTAAATGATGACAAATGAACAATAATGTCATTTTACTACAATATTTAAGTATGTTAATTAGGAAACTGATTCGCTGTGGCGACCCCTGAAGGGAAAAGCCGAAAGGAAAAGAAGATTTAAGTATGTTAATTAACAATCAGAAAAACTTGATCAAAAACATTATAAATGCCTGAAAACTAAGACATTTTTAATGAATAAAGTTTGATTTGATTTCATTTACCTTTATTAAATATCTGGTTTTCCGAAGATTTCAGTAAATCAGCACAAAACTTTACAACAGTTTGATCTGCTGTCTTATCATGTTTTCTGTTTTAAACAAATTGTTTTTAGCTTTTTTGTTATAAAAGGAAAGAACAGGATCTACTTAATGTAATTCTTATTTAAGACAAATACAATTTTCATAAAATAAATGTACTCACGCTAAACCTTTTCTACAAATGTTTTTATATATTTGAAATAAAAAAATTGCTGAACTCATTAAAAAATAAGAGAATTTACAGTTTGGAACAGATTGAGAACATAACAAGTTTGTGATTGATCAGAATCTACTCTGTAATCCTTTTTATTTTATTCTCTTGGGCTCTAATTTCACTTTTTCTCTGATGGGTTTTGATGTCTTTAAATTAAAAAAAAGATATTTGAGAAAGTCTTCATTGTATGACAAAAATGCTAAACATTTTACAAGAATAGAATTAATACAAAAAAAAAACAATTTTCACAAATAAAGTTGCAAATTTATGTTTCAAAAAGTTCTAATCCTACAAGAAAAAATTATATATTTACATATATACATAATTTTTTTTTACCGGTTTGCTTCATGCTGCAGACGATCCAGAGAAATGGATGGAAATGACACTCCTTAAGAATCTACAGAATCCACTTTTTTTGTTAAAAGAGAACTTTGTTTTCATAAAATTACATCTTTTTTATTTGCATAAAAACATGAATTTTCCTTGTAAACCTAAGACCTTTTAAATCACTTATGTACAATTTTAATCTTATAAATGTTCTTTCTAATCGTTACTGTATTTTCATGTAAAAATGTCTTTAGTGGTGGATTTGTTAATAAAGTTTTGAAGAAAAATGTGGCTCTGAATTGGAAATCGCATCAACAAATCTCTCGACACAAAACATTAAGATCAGAACGAAAAATTTAAAAAGGATATTTAGAAATATTAACAACAAAACTACATTTCAGAAATAAAAACGTAAAAAACAGAAAAACATTTCAGAATAAAACAATCAAAAGTTCAAAAATTCAAAATAAGAAACCAGAAAAGGTGGAAACTGTGGGAGATTGCTGATTGGATGATGATTTCTAGTATCATCTTAATTAAGTTTTGGTTCAATCAATGGATAAATAACATCATCCAATCGGTGATGTTTAGAAATATATATATATATAAGTTTCTCATTATTTTTTTTTTCTGACATTTCATTTTATTTTCTGGAAATTACTTTTGCTTTCTGAAATGTTTTCTTCTTTTTTGTTTCTAAAATTTAGCATAGATTTTCTGAAATGTTATGCTGTTTTTTAATATTTGTTTTGATTTTTTACATTTTTGTTATATCTATTTATTTAACGTGTTATTTTTAGGTTTCACAAC
>NC_050515.1:4473856-4491588 GCF_002922805.2 Oryzias melastigma
ATAAAATTTTTTATTTGCATAAAAACATGAATTTTCCTTGTAAACTTAAGACCTTTTAAATCACTTATGTACAATTTTAATCTTATAAATGTTCTTTCTAATCATTACTGTATTTTCATGTAAAAATGTCTTTAGTGGTGGATTTGTTAATAAAGTTTTGAAGAAAAATGTGGCTCTGAATTGGAAATCGCATCAACAAATCTCTCGACACAAAACATTAAGATCAGAACGAAAAATTTAAAAAGGATATTTAGAAATATTAACAACAAAACTACATTTCAGAAATAAAAACGTAAAAAACAGAAAAACATTTCAGAATAAAACAATCAAAAGTTCAAAAATTCAAAATAAGAAACCAGAAAAGGTGGAAACTGTGGGAGATTGCTGATTGGATGATGATTTCTAGTATCATCTTAATTAAGTTTTGGTTCAATCAATGGATAAATAACATCATCCAATCGGTGATGTTTAGAAATATATATATATATAAGTTTCTCATTATTTTTTTTTTCTGACATTTCATTTTATTTTCTGGAAATTACTTTTGCTTTCTGAAATGTTTTCTTCTTTTTTGTTTCTAAAATTTAGCATAGCTTTTCTGAAATGTTATGCTGTTTTTTAATATTTGTTTTGATTTTTTACATTTTTGTTATATCTATTTTTTTAACGTGTTATTTTTAGGTTTCACAGCTGGAACATACCCAAACAAAAACATTCATCCCACCAGTAGAGGAACTGTACCCATAAATCACATTATCAGTTCTTTAAAGACAGGAAGAAGAAATAAAAGGAAACCATCATAGAGTATAATTATAATCAAGGTGAGTAAATGGGTCTCAGAGTTCATTGGTATTGATAGTGTTTTAATTAGATGTTGGGTAGTTATATTTGTCTATATCTTTATAAATATATGCACATTTGAATATATATTAAAATATTAAACAAGCTCTAATTTAGACATTTAAATAGTCTTTGGCTCCATTTCTCATTACTTTGTTTTTCCAGTTTTTTTAATGATACTTTTCCAATAAAATGTTATTTTTCTAGCAATTACTAATAGTATATATATGACCCGTCTTTGTTCTTTATTAAGGTTATTTTTAGGTCAAATGTTTTTGTGATTGGTTGATGTGTTTTGCACTTCAGGGCCACCGTAGAAAATCGTCCAGTCGCTACACAGTGAACGGTTGAAAATAAAAACATAAAAGTCACATGCTTTTATTTTGGTAAAACATTTCAAACCTGGTGTCACATTACAAAGCATTGTGGGACATCTGATGATCGTAAAAACAGTCCTCAGATCACAGAACCGCATCGTTCGTGAGGCGGTAAACCCTGATGATGTCACCAGGTCCTCACGATCCTTTTCCCTCCTTCAGAGTGGTGAAGAAGGAGCTGAGAGGAAGCTGTCGGCCTCCACCTGCCCGGCTGGATTTCTCCGTCCTCTTGATGCTCCTGGAGTTCTTCTGGGTTTTCTCCTAAATCAGACAAACAGAATCTTATGGAGTCGGCAGGACTGGAGCTGAAGATCTGCTGGAATCTGAGTCCACATCGACCCGATCGACTGCATGAGAGGAGCTCACCTTAGGAGATCCATCCAGACCAACCTGAGATTCATAAAGCTTCAAGATCTGAGGGAGAACAAAAGAAAACCTTTTAGAGATGAGCGTTCATCTGGACCAGGGGTCGCCGGGATCCGGCCCGCCTCCACGTTTGGCCCGGCGCTAAACAATATCAGAGACGCATCGTTTTTTCCCCAATCTGGATTTGAGATTGTTTGCTAACACTGTTAGCATCAATCTCAGATGGAACGGCTAACAGGAAACACTTTTTCTGTCAGCCTACAAACTGACTCCACCCTCTCATCAGTGAAGTTATGTGGCCCTCAGAAGAAGTTTGGGGACCTGAGCTCTACAACACATTTGTTCAGAAATAAACCATCAGCTGTGAGGAGATGACGCTGAAGAAAAGCCATTTTCATTCATTATTGTTCATTAAAAGCAGCCGATCCAAAGAGCTGCAGTTTGATCAATCATGTAACGAGTCATTTGGACGTAGAACGGAGAAAACGAGGACCGGCTCAGACCTTCTTCAGCCCCGTGGACACGGCGGCGTCCTGCAGAGCAGACCTGCTGAGCCAACGCGTGTTCTCCGCCGGCGCTCCGGCGCCGCTCTGACTCAAGCGCGCGGCGTAGACCACGTAAGTCTGGTGGATGTGGGAGAAGACGTGGACCACCTGCGAAGCAGCAGCTGACATTAGGTCCTGATCTAAAGGTGGATGGTTCGAGTCGAGCTCACCTCTCCAACGAGCCGCAGGACGCCGTCACTCACATCCGTGTTCAGCCTCCTGCTGATGTGAAGACACAGCGCCCTCTTCTGATCAGCATCAGAGTGTCCATCCTGCAGAAGAAGACTTGGAAACTCCCACAGACCTGCTAACAAACCTGAACACGTCCTCCCATCAGTCAAACTTCCACCAAGAAGGCGTCTGGCTCCTCCTCCTGCTGCAGGTAAGACCTCACACTCACCTTTGTTCGGTCTCTGCAGAAGCAGGAACTCGTCCTCCTGCTCTCCGGGTCTGACCAGCACGCAGGTCAGAGTCCGCTCTGCCCGCGGGGCCTTCTTAACCGGCTTTCTGGGGAAGTTCTGAACCCCCAGACCCTCATCCCACGGCTCCAGAGGACACAGCCGACACGCTCCTCCGTGCACTGAAGAGGAGGAAGATTCAGAGCTTCATCACCAACAGAAGCCAGGAGAAGAGGCGGAGCCTTACTGCAGTCCTCCACGTCCAGCACTCCCGACACGCTTCTGCCCGTCCTCCCCAGGAGCTGCTCGGCGTTCCGTTCCTGTTTGACTTGAACCTGCAGAGAGAGCGAGCGCGTCAGCTGGAGTCCACAGCTGCTGCGGCGGTCCGGCCTTCAGATCGACCTTCTGATACGAGCGGCAGTGCGACCGGACGGGACAGCGGCTGCACGCCGGTCCTTTGGGGGTGCAGACTCGAGCCCCCAGCTCCATCATGGCCTGGTTGAAGTCTCCAGGTCTCTCTGGATCCACCAGGGAGTTAGCTAGACTCCTGAAACAGAGAAGAAGCAGAAATCAACATCTGATGTCGGCTCAGATCAAACATGCAGACAAAGATCATGACGCCGTTTAAGTCAAGAGAGTCAAACTCAATCACACGGGGGACAAAATCCAAAACACACCTCAGGTCACGGGACGAACAGGAGAAACATTTACTGAACACTCTAAAACGACATTTTTAAAACTTAAAAACTGTAACTTTTTAACATAATTGAACTAGATATACAGTATAGTATTACCTGTGATAATGCTAGTGTGAATGCTGGAAGCTGAAGCTAACAGCTGAAATCGCTGAAGCTGATAGTTGAAAACACTAAAGTTGATAGCTGAAAATGCTGAGGCTGAAATCACTGATACTAATAGCTAAAAACGCTGAAATTGACAGCTGAAATCAGTAAAGCTAAAAGCTGAAATAGCTGAAGCTGATAGCTAAAAACTCTAAAGTTGATAGCTGAAAATGCTGAAATTGATAGCTGAAATCAGTAAAGCTAATAGCTAAAATCGGTGTAGTTGATAGCTGAAAGCACTGAAGCTGACAGCTGAAATTGCTGTGGTTGAAATCACTGATGCTAATAGCTGAAAATGCTGAAGTTGATAGTTAAAAACACTGAAGTTGATAGCTGAAATCAGTAAAGCTAATAGCTGAAAATGCTGAAGTTGATAGCTGAAAATGCTGAAAATGAAAGCTGTAAATGCTAAAGCTAATAGCCAGCTAAAATATTGGCTAAATGCCATATTAGCCTAAAAAAATAGTCAAAACAGCTAGCATGTAGCTGAAATATTAGCTAAACTCTGGCCTCGGGCCTCGACTCTGACATGTGGTTCAGAGGATGAAGGAACTGTTGTGTTTTCATGGATTTAACAGGAATCCCTTCACAAATCCTGCAGGTGTTTTACCACAGAGCCTGAGTCGCTGCAGGACTCGTGCTGTCGGCGCCGATGGCTCTGAGCCGGCACAGAACTCGGGTCACGTTTCCGTCCACGACTCCAGCGACCTAAGCAGCACAAGTCAGTCAGCTTTTAGGAAGAACAGGAAAAGTGGATCACATCAGGATTATTCTGAAACACTGAGGATCAGATTTGGAGCTTCGAAGCAAAAACAAACTTTTACACATTCCAGGTTTTTGTTGAACACAAGAAATTAAAGATTGCACTGATGAAATGGTGTTTTTAACATGTTCTGATGATAGAAGACATATGTGAAGAAAATTAGGATCGAAACTGCATTTCTGAGTATTTATTTATTCAAATTGTTGAGCATCAGGGGCAGAAGAAAAAACGTCATGACGTGAGACCTTCAGAATAAAAGCTCAGAGAGACTTGAACTCAGTCTTTGTCTTGTTCTTGCAGACAGGTGAGCTTCAGCGCCCTCTGACCTCTGACCCACCTGTCCCAGGGCGATGGAGGCCACAGCTGCAGCGGTGTAACGTCCCACACCCGGCAGCTGCTTCAGAAGGTCGTCGACGGTTTGAGGCATCTTTCCCTTCAGCTCTGACACCACCTGGAGCACGAAACCTCACATGACCAAAACCTCAAAAACACCTTCAATATGTTGAGGCTTTTCAGCATGCAGACCTTCTGCGCCCCCTCATGCAGCCGCCTGCCCCGAGAGTAGTATCCAAGCCCCGCCCACATCTGGTTCACCTCCTGGACAGACAAAACTTTTACTTTGAAAAATGAAAACAACATGTTAACAAGATACAACAGTAAGAGATCAATAATTACCTGCAGAGTAGCAGCAGCCAGATCCTGAACAGTCGGCCACTTCTGCAGCAAAGACGCACAACATCACACAACAACATCACACAACAACATCACACAACAACATCACACAAGATCATCAGACAAGATCATCACACAACAACAACATCACACAACAACATCACACAACAACATCACACAACAACATCACACAAGATCACACGACAACAACATCACACAACAACATCACACAACAACATCATCACACAACAACAACATCACACAACAACAACATCACACAACAACATCACACAACAACATCACACAAGATCACACAACAACATCATCACACAAGATCACACAACAACAACATCACACAACAACATCACACAACAACAACACACAAGATCACACAACAACACCACACAGATTCATGTCAACACAAGGAGCCAAAAACCCCGCCATGAAGCCGTCCTCTACCTTCATCCATCTGTTGTAATAGTCCGTCACGGTGGACACTTGCGTCTGCTGCAGCATGACTTCAGAAACCCAAACTCCACAGACACAAACGGATCGTTTCAGACAGAAACCCATGAAGGACGAGCAGCTCCAGCTTTCAGGGGTTGTAAATTACCTGCATACGTCCGGATGTTGACGTCCGGCTCGGTTTCAGCCTGAAGGAGACAGAACGATCTTTAGGTTCATTTCTTGATCAAAATAAGACGATTTTTTGTTCAGGAATCATAAAAACAAAAACTGAAAATTTTAAGGATTTCTTCTAATTCATTAATTGTAAATTTTGGTTAAGAAAATATATTTATAAAGAGAATTTTAACAACAAACTGAGTCTGAAGGTCTGCTGTCCTGCAGATAAATGTAATTAGTGATCTGTCTAATGAATCAGACCAGCTCTGCTAGGTGAGAAGCTGCAGGTCGACGCCCCTCTTGCGTCCTGGATCACTGACTGTCTGACTGGAAGGCTGCAGTTTGTGTGGCTGCATGGATGCGTGTCACACATAGTGATCAGTAACACCGGGGTCCCTCAAGGCACCGTCCTCTCTCCCTTCCACTTCACCCTTCACACCACAGACCAGCTGCCGGTCAGAGTCCTGTCACCTGCAGAGGTTTTCAGATGACTCTGCCGTAATTGGTTCTATCAGTGGAGGGGAGGAGTCTGAGCACAGGAGTGTCATTGGTGACTTCGTCTCAGGGAGTGAGCGGAACCATCTGCAGCTCAACGTCACCAAAACTGAGGAACTGAAGAAGATCAAGTCTCCTGTGACGCTGTTTCCACCCGGGGGGTCAGTGTGGACACAGTGGAGGACTATAAGTACCTGGGAGTGTACATTGACAGCAACTGGACTGGGTCGGAACACTGATGCTTTGGTTCTACGGCTCTGCTTCCTTCAAGGACTCAGATCATTCAACATCTGCCAAACTATGAGGATGTTTATGAGTCTGTGGTCTCCAGGTCCACCTTGTTTGCTGTGGTGTTCTGGGGAGGCAGTCTGAGGGCTGCAGGTGGAAATAGGTTAAACAAACTGATCTCCAAGGCCGGGGACGTAGTGGGAGTGGAGCTGGACTCCTTGGAGACAGCAATGGAAAGAAGGATGCTGAAGAAACTGCAAAGCATCCTGGATTACTCCGCCCACTCCTGGACTGTGAGACGGAGACTCCCTGCAATAAAAACTGAACGCCACAGAAGATCCTTCCTTCCTGTGGCAGTTCAACTAAATAACTCTTCACTACAAACAGCTTCTCATATACGTGTATATCTTGAACATAACATTTTCACACTGATTGGATTGTAAATAGCTTTTTCTTTCTCTTGTGTATTCCCATTCTTATCCGTAGCAATTTGGTGATAGAAGTTCTGTTGTAAATATGCAATTTCCCCCTGAGGTAACTAAAGAATTCTGGTTCTGATTCTGAAAAACAACAACAAACAAACTGTTTTTTAAAGAGTGACGCTGAACCACAGCCTGAAATCTTCTCTTCTCACCAGAGTTCTCCATGGCAGCTCTCGTTTCTCGCTGTCGTACCAGCTCAGGAGCTCCCGCCGCAGCTGCACCGTTTCTGCAGGATCGCTGAAGCTGTGGTATGAAGAGGAGGACGAAGAGGATGATGAAGAGGACGAGGATGAAGCAGAGGACGATGAAGAGGACGAGGATGAAGCAGAGGACGATGAAGAGGACGAGGCTTTGGGGGCTTTGTCTAAAGAGAGATAACAAAAAAAAATCTCACTGATAAGCTTTTAAAAAATACATTTAATATTCAGTCAAACAGCTTTATTCAGAGAAAACTCAAACAGGTCTATCATTAAGAAACAAATATATATTACTGGAAAATCATATATATTAAAAAGTATATTTCAATATATCACCAAATTAGTCTTATATTTTAAAATATATTGTAATGTATTGCTAGACGAGCCATTTATTTGTATTGATATATATATATATTTAAATCCACTGGTGTCCAAATTTAGTTCATAATTGATTTTATCTTTGTTGAATAATTTTACATTTTGACTGCTTAAATGTTGTTGACTGCCATTCGAAATAATTATTTACATTATTTACATCACCCAAAAAATTGATTCGAATATTTTTATCATTTATAACATCATTTAATCTGGGTTTTATATGTTTATATTCAGGTATGATTCCTCTTTATCTAAAATATGATTTCTCTTTATCTAAAATATGATTTTATAGGATATAATATTTTGTTACATAGTATATCAATCATTATTTTAATACATTTCAGTAAATATCAGAAAATATTGTATATATTATATTATCACATGTGAATGCAGTATTTTAATATACTAAAAAGTACATTACTTTATTGTGTGGATTATATTGTCAGTATATTTATGATTGTTCGTGAGGGTAAAACGTGACTCAGTAAAACGTCAGATTTAAAGGGAAACATGAGCTGACCGGACAAAGTTTGGTTTAAAATCTGACAGGAGACGTTGATAAACTTTAAAATCGTCGCCGGACTGACTCCATATTGACCCCCACCTCCTTCCGCTGCGGTCTTCAGTCGCTTCCGGCTCGGTTTCTTCGTCTCTTCAGCTCCTGATAAAAGTTTCTTCCCTTTGATGGAAGTTGAACGTAACCTGCTCATCTTCGGCTCCAGAATCTAACGTGTTCAGCTCCGAGCAGCTTGTTTACATCCTGAGCTGGTCTCTGCTCCCGCCAGGCGGAGACTGACCAATCCGGAGGAAAGACGTACGTCATTTCCGGTACATTCATTTCCCTGCGCATTCTGGGTTTGATTTCCTTGTCACTGTTCTCATTTTCCCCCGTAAAACAGTAACTATTATAAATATCCCGTATTTTAACACATCAAATTATATATTAATAATATAAATATCATTTTTGAAGAAAAACACAATTATTCAAATTAATACGTATAGCTTTAACGAAAGTTTTAATGATTGTGAAACAGTAAAAGATTATTTTCTATGCCCAAACCGAAACATTAACGGTAAAAAAAATGGTAAGATTGTATTTTAGAAAGTTAATAGCAGCGCCTACAATTTATATGATGTAAAATCAGTAATTTTGCCAGAACTAAGAAACCTTATCCTATTTCTGTTTTTAAGCCATTAAACAAACAAATATCTGTTCCAGATTTATCTCAATGAAATTCTCCATGTCAAAAACATTTATTTAATATTTTTTAATAAACATGATATTTTAACTAATATAAAAGCTCGTTTTTTTGTTTTTAACTGTTAGTAAATGCCCAAATTAAAAACAAAAATGCTATAATAACACAAACACAGTCTATCCCATGTTTGGCTATGTGCTACACCTTCCATACAAAAACTATTAGTAGATGTCAGAGCGGATCTCCTTTCATCAATGAAGCAGATTTAAAATCTAATAAAAGTGGTCTAAATAGACTGAAGTAAAAAGGAAAACATAAAGCATTTTATTCGACATAAAACATGCACTCCACACGACTGTGTTTAAAGTTAGTCAAAGTTATTTTGTTTTTATGATCACACAAACACTCAGTTTTCCTTTGAATGCTTCCTGATCAGGAATGATGTTAAACTTCTGAGCAAGCTAACATCTTTAACCAGGAGGATGCTGGTTAATGATGGTCAAACGGTAGTTACCAGGTGAAACAGCAGATCCAGATGAGTTCGGATTTTTCAGTTACCTTTGGTCATTTTATTTTCACAGATTGTATTCTCTTTAGCGTATAAAACTGATGTGTCTCAGCATTTACATTAAAGAAATACTTGAGGTTCAGAAGGATTCACTGAGGAAAAACATCAGCCACCATTTGGAAAACGGTGGCTCCAAAAGGTTTGAGCTGAATAAGGGAGGAGTGCAAACAGAACGAAGGAGATCGAAAACATCTCCACAGGTCTGGATAAAGCTGTGGAGATGACGACATACCTGGATTCTTACCTGGAACCTGATCTTCTTTAGTAAATGAGACTTTGAAAAGTTACATTTTTTTCAAGGATGTTTTTACTATTTTTCAAGGATAATTATATAAAAGTGAACTGGACTTTATTTTTTAAAGCTTTTCTCTGCTTTTATCTCATCTTTTGTTCCAAACCTCGTTCACTATGAGCATTATCACCAACAGTTTCTGACGACTCTCGAGCGCTCACGTCTGTGCAGCAGCGTCTGAGCACAGAGCAGCAGGTCTGAATCCAGAGCTTATTGAAGCTCAGCTGATATGAGGACTCTTCTGCAACCAGTCCGTTCCCTCTGAGCATGCTCCACAAACAACATCCTGTCCTTTCAGGACAAAAGATCGTTGTGAACATCCGCAGTTTTTCTCGGTCATGTGATGCACGCCCGTGACTGCGGGTCACGCAGGGACGCTGCACTGAAAACAAATGTGGGAGTAAAGGGAAGCGGATCGATGGAAAACATGTTGATGGTTGGTGAACCATCGACTGTGCCTCTGGTTCAGGTCATTGTTCTGATTACTGAACTGCCTGAGGGGTCTTGGATCAACAGCTCTGGATTTGTGGGTTCAGGTCCAGCTAACCAGGCAGAGTGTCAGCTTCAAGATTCAGCACAAATAAAACTCTTTTCCAGCTTTACTGTAGGCACCAGAATCAATACATTTACTGTTAACAACTTTAATCCAGAATTTTCCAAGTGAGGATTCATCATAATTAACCTTTATCTAATAAAAGACCAAATATTCACAAACTGTTTAAAATGTTATATCCACTATGACACAAATTTTAACAATTTAATGACTTTTTTAAGGAAAGCATGAAATGTTTTAACAGTCTTCAGGACATGAAGCTGAAGCTGAAACGCTCCTCTGGTCAGCAGTCAGACTTTATCGTCCAAACCTGTAAAAAAATAATATGAAATGAAGTCATAAACTAGGGATGTGTATTGGCAAGAGTCTGCCGATTTGATAGGTATCACAATATGCAACTCATGATACGATATGTATCGCGATGACTGTATCAGAACAAACTTTCACTTTTTTTAAGAGAGTGATTTAGAAAAAAAACACCTGAATATTACCATTTTTTCCAGAGAAAAAGTTGCAGTTATTTTCATAGTTTAGTCAGGGGTGCGACTTATACTCAGGAGCGACTTATTTGTGTGTTTTTTTTAGACATCAATAGGCTCGTATATTTGTTATTTTCCCAGTAAACACGGTTGTCTTTTAGCAGCAGTTTCCTCCAGCAACCACTAGAGGGCACTGTATCTCAGTATAAGTATGAGCTACTGACAGCAGAAGAAGAAGAAGAAGAAGAAGAAGTGTCGTCCAACACAAACATGGGAGAGAATCTGATTGTTTTGATCATTTTTCTTATACAGATCAAAAGACGAGTATTTTTGTATTTCTTTCTGTCTTTATTTTTTACCTCCACACGCCTTAACGGATTTGTTCTAAAGCAACAGACTTTTTTCCTAAAAATGCGACTTATACTCCAGAGCGACTGATTTTTGATCTTCTTCTTCTTGATCAGACATTTTTTGCTCTTGCGACTTTTATTCTGGAGAATACGGTATTATGTCTTTCATTGTAAAAAAATGGTCAAATTAATTTTATTTAATGATCACAATGTTAAACATTGCAATAATCAATCAATAATTAAATATCACCTTGTCAGCATTTCGAATCAATCCAAGTCTCTTCAAACGAAACATCATGAATCACTGATTAAAGAAACATGGCAGCACCTGGATCCATGATGAGACGGTTTGATAGCAGAACTTCTGCTCGTCTTTCATCCATTTCCATGTGTAGAGAATCGGGTTTGTTCTGAAACAGGAAGGGTAACGTTAGCGTTAGCTTCACGCAGCTCCCACAAACATGTAGAAGAGCTTACGGTGAAAGCTGCAAACAGCTCGCCGCCCATGACTCTGCGCACGTGCGCTCGGGCGCTTGGATCCGAGCGGACGAAGTGCTGGACACAGAACAACGGAGAAGACGCGGTTTGATGATGTCATCTGCCCTCAGGTCAACCACACGTTCGTTCTGAAAGAGTCCAGCTGGGCTCTGCTGTGTGGTTTGAGATCTCTGCTTCTCATTTGACGTTAGAACAGAACAATGAGCTTCACTGGAAAACAAATTCCAGCTCCTAACGAGGAGCAGTTGCTGTACCAGCTGGACATTCCAGCCGTCACAGCTTCACCCTCCAGAAGAGCCTCCGTGGTTTTATGTGACTGTAGAGATCATTAGAAACCGCAGCAGAGACACACACACAATGAACACACACACTGAACACACATTATGAACACACACTATGAACACACACTATGAACACACACACACACTATGAACACACACACTATGAACACACACACTATGAACACACACACACACTATGAACACACACACAATGAACACACACACACCGCACCTTTAAGGCCAGACTGGCTTGGATTTGGGCCTCGGGATGTTCTCGGTTCCCCGTCGCGTACAGGAGGTTTGGAACGGCTCCAAGAGAAAGAAACTCACGAGTAAACTCCTCGTCTTCCTCAGCCAGAAACCTTCAGCAAAGATCAGACATGTTTGGAGTCACAGCAAAAAGGAACAAACAGGGTTGAAAACCCAGAAGTGTCAAACTCAATCACCTGAGGACGCACAGGATAAACATTTATTAAACTCTCTAAAACGACATTTTAAAAACTTTAAAACTGTAACTTTTTAACATAATTATGAACTAGATATATAACATTACCTGTGATAATGCTAGTGTGAATGCTGGAAGCTGAATTTGGTCACTGAAGATGCTGAAATTGATAGTTAAAAACACTGAGGTTGATAGCTGGCTAAAATACTAGCTAAATCCCAAATTAGCCTAAAAAAACAACAAAAATAATTAGGTTCAATCAATCAAACTTTATTTATAATAGTGCTTCTCAGACTGTGCGCAACTTAAAGAGCTTTACATTTAAAAACAAAACATACTCAATAAAAACCCAACCAACCCTCCAAAATATCCTAAAAAATCTCAATAAATGCAAAAATAGTCCATAAAGCTGCAGAATGTCAATATTAAAAAATTTAAAACTGTAACTTTTCAACATAATCATGAATAATAAAAATGCTGGAATATTATTCCAGAATAAATCAACTTAAACCTTAAATAACTTTCAATATTTTACTCTCCATAAAAATATATTTAGTTACAATTATACAAGTTAGAAATGAGAACAAGATAACATCGGGTCATCAATAACAATAGAATCATATGATCTGGAGGGCCGGATCCGGCCCCCGGGCCCTGACTTTGACACACGTGATAGGTGCAGACTGACGTACCGTATTGCTTTGGCTGCTGCAGCTTGTTGGACAAAGAGAGAGAGCGATCCGGTCACCTCCGGTTCTGATTCATGAAGAAGAACCGACAGACAGTGTGATTGATTCAGGATCTTCAGGTATTTTGAAGTTTAATCTTCTGTTTTTGTCCCTGTTGAAATAACTGCCTCCATATTCTCTTGTTGTTTGATGTAAGAGATCAAACGGAACGATAAAAAACACATTTTGTTGTGTTGATGCTGAAAGGATCACCTCACCTTCTGTCCGATCCTCCACCGGCTTCAACAGAGCCACGAGTCCGGAGAGCAGCGCCGCCTTCACGCCGTCACCCTTCAGGTCTCTGATCAGGTGACAAGCTGCAGGAAACCAGAGGAACGCTTGACCAAGACAGGAAATCTTGTAGCCGGACCAAAAGTTTAAAGGTTTCTCTGAAAATCAAAAAACCAAAACCCCTCAAAAAGGGCCGGCCCTGGGCACAGGCGACCTAGGCGGCTGCCTACTGCACCACCTGGTGGAGGGGGGGGGCAAACTGTAGTGATTTTATATAATTTTTTTTTCTTAAACAGTTTGACTCATTTCATGTAAAATTAGGGCCGGGTATCTATTGGCATGTATCAAAATAAGAGATTGGTTTTGGCCTGCCCCTCAGATCCTCCCCCTGACCTTCCTCCTGGACATCGAGGTGCAGCGACTTCAGCGTGTTCAGCAGCGGAGCCACGATGCTGCGGTGCGCCGCTCTCCGTTTCAGCTGCAGGAGGATTGGCCGTCATTCTCTGGTCGGACTCGGAGGAGTCTCTGTCCGTCGATCGGCGCCTTTACCTGCACAGAGCGTAAGGTTTGCAGCAGCAGGAGCTGGGCTCTGGGCCGGACCCGGGTCAGGAGGCCGATCAGGCTCTGGTAGATCTGCTCCTGGTATTTGGGGTTTCCATGTGACAGCGACTCCAGGAGAGCTCCTGCGGGGTCACCGACGTCTGAACCCACCATGCAGTCTGATAAGATCTCCACACCTACGACACGGAGGAGGAGCAGAGGTCAACGGGGCAGAATAATGAGGCAGCATTTTAAAATAACGCCGCCTACCGTTGTTCTCACAGATGAACTCTTTGTACTTGCGGCCGGCGTCTGAGATGTTCAGCAGGAGACGAAGCGCTGCCGCCTTGTCGTCCTCTTTGACCTGAGGGCTGCGGAGGACGTCCAGGAGGGTGACCACGCCCCCGGCCTCCAGGAACTCCACCAGGTACTGGTCACTGTGAGGAGACACGGCTCAGGAAGGAGGTTTCAAACGGGAGACGGAGCAGCAGCTTCACTCACTGGTTTGAAGCAGAAAGAAAAACCCCGAGAGCCTTCAGCTGGAGAGCCAGGAAACCTTCAGACTGGAATCTGTGGCGTCAGTGAAGGCGTCAGAGCAGAGAAAAGAGGGAGGAGTTCACCTGGATCTACAGGTGACCCATGAGGACTGATGTCTGGAGATGGTCTGAAATGATCTTTAGATCTGAAGGTTTTAGTGTAAACATCAAGAAGGAGTCCTTCCTTTATGTCTGACAGACAGACGACAGGAGGGAAAACAGACTCACGGATCTGTGCGTCTTGATTTGATTTAATGTGTTTTGTTCATAAGTACAACAATTATGAATTATGAAATTTAAAAAGTGGGGAAATGCCAAATTTTCACCAGATATTATTCACAATCTACGTTTAAAGCGGCAGATAAGAAAACTGATGACCCAGCATTGTAGCAGCATGTAAACGCATCACTTACACACGAATGAAGACGTAAAGAATCTCATCGGATTTATGCGTAAATGTATATTTGTGTTCGTAACAAGCGATGTGTGGGTCGTTTTAAAGATTTGTGCGTAATTAGTTTTAAGCTGTTGTAATTTTAAATTGAGCATGTGTAAATTCTATTTAAGGTTTTTTTTTAGTTTTGTAGTTTTGTACTTATGCACAAAATGTATTGTATGAGTTACAAATCAAGAATTATGCACGCAATGACGCACAAATCCTAAATCACACACAAATTAAGATTACGAACTAAAATCCAAAGAATTACACACGCACAAATCCAAAGTTACACACAAAATTAAGAATTCCGCATAGCCTACATCCAACGTCACTGGTCGAGTCTCTCTTCTCTCCAACAGGAGACGAACTTCTGCATCAGAACCTGCAGGATACGAGACTCTCATCCAGACGGTGATCCGAGCCAGAAGCAGACTGGCGGTCTGGGCCAGGTCCACTTCCAGCTCGTAGAACGTCTTCCTCGCGTGTCGGCTCAGAAAGCTCCGAAGCAGGCGGACCCGAACCGGACCGTCTCCGCGGTCCCAGCGGCAGAGAAAGCCGAGCGCTCTGCCGAGGTTGGCCTGCTCCTCCGGGCTCGACATGGTTCCGGTACCGGTCGTCCTTCTGCGGATCCACAGATCCGGTTCGACCTCGAGAGACCAGAAGCGGATTCAGGAAGAGCAATTCACCGTTTCCTACAACAGCTAACGGTTGCCTAGCAACGTCCCTCAACTTACATCAAGGCAGAAAAGTATTCAGTCAATAATGTAAGTTATCCCACTTTAAAAGTTAAGAGAGATCAATAGATAAACCTCAAGTTCCAGAGACAAAATGGGAATAAAAATCCAGAAAACCACATTGTCTGATTTTCAAAAGAATTTATTAGTAAATTATGGTGGAAAATAATTGTTACAAATGGAAATTGGTCAGTAAAGGTTATCTCAACACTTTGTTAGAAACTGTTTGTTGGCAACAACAGCGGTCAAACATTTTCTGTAAGTCTTTATAAACTGTTAATGCTATTTTCGTCCGTGACGATTCTATGGAGCTATTTCAGCGCCAATATTATTGGAGACCCCAAAAAAAACAACCATAAAAAATATTGCTGTTGGGCCAAAAAAAAAAAAAAAAAAAACTGATTATTTTCAGCTTCAAATGTTTTGGTTTTTAGGTTTCAAAACTCAAAATCTCAATTTCAGGACTTTTTTTGTCAGTTTCAAATTTATTTTTTCACTCTCAACTTTTTTTTTTTTTCAAATCTTAAAATTTCAATTTCAAAACTTTAGGCCCCGTTGTGGCGTGTTGGGGCGGGGCTAAAAAGAGGACCAATCAAAATTGAGGAGGATGGTAACTTCAGTCCCGCTGCTGAAATTTTCATATTTGAAAGTGGGAAAAAAATGTAAATTGAAATTTTGAGTTTTGAAACCCAAAAACCAGAACATTTGAAGCTGAAAATGATTAAGTTTATTTTAGAATAGCAAAACATTTCAGACATTTCAAATTTTTTTTTTTTTTTTTTGCCAAACCAGATTTTTTTAAATTGTTTTATTTGGGTTTTAAATAATCTTGGCCCCGATTTAGTTCCGTAGTCTCCTCTAGAGCAGTGATGCTTTGGGGTTGTTGCTGGGCAACACGGACTTTCAGCTCCCTCCAAACATTTTCTGTGGGTTGAGATCTGGAGACTGGCTAACATGGAAACTTTTCAACTGTTAACACGACCAACATCATTCCAACAGTCGAGCTAAAGCTCCGGAGTTAAATTATAGTTTTAAACTTGTCCAAATTAAATCTCAAATGAAACAGTTTAATTAAATTCTCATTTTTTGATATTTTATTTGTGTTTCTTGTAAGTTTGGGAATATTTGTTTTATTAAACAAATTATTTCAAATAATTATCCATGGACATGCGACCCTGTTATGCATAAAATCCGAATAAGACCATTTTAATGATTTTTTTTTTACTGATTTCCATGTTTGTCCTTTTGGTCATCGGTTCCAGCTAAGCAACTATAGTCACCAACCAATCATCCATCCTTTGACAGTTTATTATCTTTTATTGATGAATATAAGAGAATCTGAAAAGTGGAGATTTACTTTTTCAATTTTGTCCTCCCATTCAGTAACGACCAAAAGGTCAAAATTCCAGATGCAGAAGAAGAAATGTTGGTTTTGTCATTAAAAAAAAACTTCAGCGGGTCCTGAAACAGAACTCTAATCACAAAGTTAAAAACAAAACCATAAAAACATTATTCAGTCGTTCCTCAGAGCTGCTCCATAATAAAGAAAATTATATTTTGAGAAAATTGTTGGAAGAATCAGAATTTTACTGATGCAGCATCAGATTTTATGAACATTAGGATTAATTTGAAGTAATGATCTTATCCTCAATGTCCAGAAGTTTTCTCTGAGGTTCTAGTAGAACTATTTCTACTTTTTCAGCATTTTCAGGTCAAATGTCTCGTCTGTCTTTGGTTTAAATGTCTGACTGTGACCCAAAGTCACATGACCCTCTGCATCCTGCGTCCCCTCATCGACTGGATTAGCAGAAGTTCAGAGTGAATTTATGAATATGTCCAGACTTTCCAGCTGCTGATCACATCTTCTTTCTTCTGCATGAGCTCCAAGATCTCAACGGTTCTGAGGTTCTTCCACTGAGCTGCTGAACTCTCCAGTCCTGTCGGACCTCGTCGCCAAGCACAGACTGAAGAAATGAGCTGCGGTTCTGGGAAACGCGTCAGTCCAGCAGGAAGAAGCTTCTGACAAACATGAAGCTCCATGAAAACTCGCTAGAGGTTCAGAGGTCGTCTGTCCTTCAGAGAAATGGTTTCCATCTATATTAAACACATTTATCTCTTCTGTTTGAAGGGAGGACATCCTGTGGTTTCACCCCCCAGTCCTGGAGACACACAGCTGAAGGGAAGGAAAAACTTCAGGTGGTTCCGGTTTGGTGCAACAGATTCAGACGAATTTCTCACTTTTTAAAAGTCAGAAATTATAAGCAATGAAAGTCACACATGTTTAGCTAATATTTCAGCTACATGCTAGCTGTTTTGGCTAATTTAGGCTTTTTAAAAAGTTTTTCAGGCTGTCTTGGAGTTAGGCTAACATTTACATGCCAGGTATTTTGGCTTATTTAAGCTTTTTTCAGTTTTTAGGAGATTTTGAAGTTTGGCTATTTTTTCAGACATGCTAGCTNNATTTACTAAGATTTTTGGGGTATTTATTTTGGAGTTTAGTTAATATTTCAGCTACATGCTAGCTGTTTTGGCTAATTTAGACTTTTTTGTTTTTTAGGCTAATTTAGCATCTAGCTAATATTTTAGCAGGTTATCAGCTTCAGTGTTTTAATCTATCAATTTCAGCATCGGGCTGCACGGTGGTGCAGTGGT
>NC_050515.1:4491654-4523304 GCF_002922805.2 Oryzias melastigma
GTAGTTTAGAGTGTTCCATAAATGTTTATCCTGCTCCCAAAGTGTGTTTTGGATTAAATTGTATTATTATGTTTAACATGTTGAATCAGATCATCTGGATTTCATAAACTGATGAACAAAGTCAGAAATCTGCAGAAGTTGAACTTCCCGTTGGACCCCCCCACGCTGCGGTTAGCAGCCCCCCCTCCCGGTTCACGCGCTTCTCCTCAGAGAGACAGAAGTTGTGGTGGTTGCGGGGCAGAAACCCGCACTTTGACTCCGAACGAGCTCGGGTTCCCGCCGATCTTCGGTTCTCCAGAGCAGCAACAATCGTGTTTTTCCGGATCGGGTTCGTCGTCCTCGCGCCGGGGGGCTCGCGCGGCTGATGGAGGCGGGCGCGCGGAGGAGCAGGGAGGGGGGCGGAAGGGGAGGGGAGCTGACATTAAAGCAACACAACAAGGAAACTGGTCCGCGGAGCCGCAGCGCCTCCTTCCCTCCTTCCTCCTTCGGTTTCTCCGCCAAGAGCCGCCGGAGCTGCAGGCGCGCGCGCTCCCACAGCGGCTCCGCGCGCCGGGAAAGAGTGGCCTCGCGCCGAGCTGGATCCGAACGCTTTCAGAGAAATGGGTGAGAAGAATGAAATGATTGTGGCGGTGGGGGGGCTTAAATGAGGGGGCGCGTGCAGGCCTCTTCCGGCGGTCAGAGCTAATGAGAGGCGGAGACAAAGACCGCCGCCGCCGCGCGGGGCTGAAGGAGGAGCGTCTGGTCTGCGGAGGAAGCGGCCCGGTCTCCCGGTACCGGGCTGTAGCCGCGAATGATGCTGCCGTGACGGAGCAGCTCACCGGGAAGTCTTTGTCATTTCAGCGGCGGCTTTCTGCTGACTCAGCTATGATGGACCCCCCCCCCCCGGGGGAAAGTGAACACCATCCATGCTGTCTGCTCCCACACCTGCACCTCCTCTGTCTGCGCATACACCTCACTATCTGCAGCACCTCTGTCTGCGCATACACCTCACTGTCTGCAGCTCCTCACTGTCTGCACCTCCTCTGTCTGCGCATACACCTCACTGTCTGCAGCTCCTCACTGTCTGCGCATACACCTCACTGTCTGCAGCTCCTCTGTCTGCGCATACACCTCACTGTCTGCAGCTCCTCACTGTCTGCAGCTCCTCACTGTCTGCGCATACACCTCACTGTCTGCGCATACACCTCACTGTCTGCAGCTCCTCACTGTCTGCGCATACACCTCACTGTCTGCAGCTCCTCACTGTCTGCGTGTTTGTGTCTGCAGGCTCCGAGCCGCCAGGCTCCCCTCAGGCGGTGGAGGACGGTGGTGAGGAGGACGAGGAGGAGCTGAGTGGAGGAGAGGAAGGAGACCTGCGGTCCAGCTCCGGCCGCGGCTCCCTGCTGACCAGGAGAGGCATCACGCTGCGGGTGCTGCTGAAGGACGGGCTGGTGGAGCCGGGCGACGGCGTGCTGGGCATCCACTACCTCGTAATGACCCGCTCCACGAGAAGAACCGGGTTTGGTTCAGAGACGTGACCTCTCTTCTGCTCTCAGGGGAAGAACTTCGTCGGCGACCTGTTGAACGATGGGAAAATCCGCTGGGTGGAAACGGGTCAGATCTTCAACTCGCCCAGCGCCTGGGCGACCCACTGTAAGCGGCTGGTTAACCCGGCCAAGAAGTCCGGCTGTGGATGGGCGTCCGTGCGGTACCGGGGGCAGAAGCTGGTCCAGTACAAAACCACCTGGCTGCACAAGTACCAGCCCAGCGCAGACATGGTGAGAGCAGAACCTCAGCAGGTCCAAACTTTGACCTGAGCTTTGCATGCAGAACCGCTCGGTCTGGATGAATGTTCTGGAGGTCCGAAGAACTTTCTCTCAGCTCCGTGTGGCTTTGATGTTCTGAGACAGAATCAGAAAAGAAGGAACTGAAGAAAGAGCGCTGAGGGGGAACCATCAGGAAGGAACGCGTCAGCGTTCAGTTAGAGTCACGCTGACGCAACAGAAGAACATCAGGAACTTGAGGTTCTGATCCGGTTCTTCCATCAGCTGGTTCCTTTAGGAACCTTCAACAAATGTTTATCCTGTTTGATCTAAGTTGTGTTTTGGATCCCCCCCCAGGTATAAAAAAAAAATTTAATCTTTCATAATTCAGGAAAATCTAACGAATGAATATTCCAGAGAAGTTCTGAGTATCTTCCCGACTTCCAGCAGTGCTGGTGTGTTTTCTGCAGAGAACAAGTCTAAACTTGAACTTCCGACTGAATGAACTCCCTTTGGCTCCTGCAGAAGACATTTGGGACTTTCCAATGATAACAAGTATGAAGGGGCGGAGCTCTGGGAACTGTAGTTTTTGGTGGAGTAAAACATTGACTGGACTGAGTTTTTAATTCTCAGATAGTCAGGAGGATGTTTACCTGATCCAAAGTGAAACTTCTATTTTATATAGAATCATTATAGATGTTTCAAGCTTTTTATTTCTTGTAATGTTGAAGCTTATGGCCACTAGGGGTCAGCAAATCAGAATGTCATCAGATCAAAAGGAAAATCTTGTTTTCAGCACAAATTTCAGGTTTCTAAAACTTTCTTCATGTTTTGCCTCCTTTTGCTCTGTTGTCATGGAAACCATCATCAGCTTCCCTTTCTCATCTTCTTCTGAACAGTCCATAGAAGTTCTATCAGGTTCTGATCCGATGAGTTTTCTGGACTAAAAACCCAGAGAGGACGACCCTCAAAGCATCTGTGACTGGAAACTTCTCGTGTGGGTTCTGTGGCTCTCTGGGACCTTCATCTCCGCATGAAATAGGAAATGGACTTGGTTCTGTTCCTGTTGAGGTCTCTGGTTCAAGACAGGTTTGAGTTCTGACTCCAGCATCAGCCGCTCCTTCTGATGCTCCCTGAAGTTCTTGATTTGCTGACGTTCCTGTCACAGCTCCAGTTCTTTCTCCTGAACTGTCATCTGCTCGTCCTCATAAAACCTGAGGAGGATCTTCTGTGGTTCTGCAGCTTCCAGACACAGACAGAGACCTCTGCGGATCAGCTGATGACATCACGGGTTTCCAACATTTTTTTTTATGATTATTTTAACTTTCTTTGAATCTTTCCTGTAAACTGTAACTATCAAAATCACAGAAATATAATAAAGCAGGGATACCCAGACTTTTTCTTGTGAGGGCCACAGAACTTTAATCTTCACGGATGTGGAGCCGGGGTCCGTCTGTAGGCTAACAGAAAGTGTGTTTTGATAGCAGTTCTGTCTACGATTGATGCTAACGATGTTTCCTGTTAGCAGTTCTGTCTGCGGTTGATGCTAACGATGTTTCCTGTTAGCAGTTCTGTCTGCGGTTGATGCTAACAGCGTTGTGCAAAATGGTGTTTTGCTAGCAGTGTTAGCAAACAATCTCAAAGCCGGATTGGGAGGAAAAACAATCATGAGTCTCTGATATTGTTCGGGGGCCGGGCTAAATGTGGAGTTGGGCCGGATCCGGCCCGCGGGCCGTAGTTTGGGGACTCCTGATGTAAAGGAAGTGTAACGATTCTATCTGAAATATTAAACCTCAGAAGCATAATTCTAGCTCCCTGAACTCCCATCATCCTCTGTTTCTCTGCGATGCCAGAGCCTGGTGAGTGAGGAAGATGATGACGAGGATGAGGAAGAAGGGAAGACTGCGGTGCCGGCAGACGAGAAGAACAAGAACATCAAGCCTGGACTGCACGGTGTGTTTCTGCTCTCCCCCCTCCCCCTCCTCCGTCCGTCCGTGTCTCACCTTCATCTTCGCCGCCTTGCAGACGTGGTGGTTTCCCGGCGCACCGACAGAGAGAGGATTCCCGTCAGATACTGCACCTTAGGCACCAGAGATGCTGCCAAGTACGTCCCTCCATGTGTCCGCCATGTCGTCCGCGACCTCGGAGTGACCTTGTGACCTTGTGTCCTCAGAGACCCGCACACGTTGGTGGAGTTGTCGGCCTTCTCCGCCATCAACAGATTCCAGCCGTTCAACGTGGCCGTCTCCAGTAACGTTCTGCTCCTGATGGTGAGTCTCAAACACGGACCGTCGAGTTCAGAGGAGAACAGGATGATGATGTTGGGCTTTCCAGGACTTCCACTGTCACCTGACCACCAGTGAGGTGGTGGGATACCTCGGAGGGAGATGGGACACTAATACACAACGTAAGCGCTGAAAATCCCAGCCGATCCAACCGGTTCTGCCCTCATCAGCTTCATCTTCCTCCTGCTCTGCTGCAGTTCTGACGGTCCTGAGGGCTTTTCCGTGTCGGACCCGGCTGGGAGACCGGGACGCTGCTTCTGCCGTGGAGGAGGAGGTGAGACCTGGGGGGCGTGAACATCCTTTCTTCAGCGAACATGAGGAGAAAAAAGGGCTTTTAAGAAACAGCAAAACTGTAAAAACATCATTCAGGACTTTTAGTTTGAAAATCATAAAACGTGTTTTTTTATTGAACAACAAACTTCAGAACAAAACATGCTTTAAATGATAGAACAAAGTATTTTCATTATTACAATCAAACAGAGGGACAATTTCAGCATTAAACAACAAAAACAGAATCAATAAGATAAAAAATAACAACAATAATAAAATAGATCTGAGCATAATTGGTTATATGTAAAAGGATTTAAATTAATTCCACGGGCAGCAGCCGGTACCGGTCCATGGGGGGCTTGGTACAAATAAAATACTTTATTTTTGTTTTATTTTCTGAATCTAAAAGACATTTTATTTTGGAAAACTACCGATTCTGTCCACCACATGCGTCTATGACTTGGTCTGCAACCTGCAGCTCTGGAGCCGGTTGGCTCTTTTACTTCTCCATAGAAAAATAAATAATAATGTTCTTTTTCTTTAGATTAGTTAAACATGCATGAAGGAGGAGAACCTCGCAGATAAACTATGTAAAGATTTTGCTTCCTTCAGAAATTCACAGATTTCAAATTTGGTAAAGTCTGATCCTTTATTTATACTTTTATCGTATATTATCTCATACTGTCCAGAGCCGCGCTGGGATGATCCGGTTTAGCACGAGGAGTCTTTTATTTTGAAAGGAAATCATACAAGCTTCTGTCAAATGGAAAAAGAAATAATTTCACAGTTTCTTTTTATATTTTGGTTTTTATTCATGCCACAAAGAGACACCATTCAAATTACATTGTAATGGATGCACAGCAGTATCAAAATAAGACTCTGTGGTTCCTCCTGAGTTTGATCAGTAGAAAACGAGCTCAAACGGATCTCTTTCTGGTCTATTATGACTGTTAGATCGCTCCCGTGTTTCAAATCCATCTGCTTCCTTCCCAAACAGCTGAATTTAAAGCCCAAACTAACAAAGTTTATAAAAACACATTTTGAAGTTTTTAGGGCAGAAAAGAATCAGAGGAAACCAAAGATGAAGAAATAAACATTTATTGTTCAAAACGTACCGCAACGACTCTGCTACAAATACGCTGCTAATAAAGTTGCATTTGTTTTTACTGTTATATGGAGAATTTTCACATTTTTATGACAGTTGAATCTTTTCATTTAAGAGCATTTGGTGTGAAACTGATAAACCACCTGAGTGAATCAGTGAAAGCTGATTGGCTGCAGCGACTCCTGACAGGAGGTACTGAACGGTGAACATCTTCAAAGTCGGACGAGGCTGAAGTTTTGTTGTAGCCTAAACTTTGACTCTTAAAGGAAAAAGTCTACAATCACACATTAATGCATCCAACACAAAGTCTAGATTACAAAGACACTTGAAATTTAATGCAAATAATTCACAGAAAAGAAGATTCAGTCAAAAAATGTTTCAGATTTCAGACCTTGTGGGATTCTATGAACGAACACTGTTATGTTCCCACAAACGTTTTACTTCTGAGGGTAACGTTTACCTTCGTCCTCTGAAGCAGGAGTCTGCAGCCTGCAGCTCCGGAGCCTCGTGTGGCTCTTTTGTCCTTCTATTGTGGCTCGCTGGTAAAAATAAATAAATATATAGTTTTTATTTTAAAAAAAAGTATCTCTCAGGAAAGAAAAACTCAACTCATTCACAAACAGTTGAAGGACAGTACGTATCACTCTGAGGCTCCAGACTACAATACCCATAATGCCCCAGAAATCCATCAAGCAGTTCTCATAGTTCATCAAAGTCAAACTAAAACAGATTTTCCAACTGGAGAATTTATAACCAGATTAGGATTTGGTATTTTTAAACAATACTTATGGCTCAAAAATTAATTTGGTTAGATGTACAAATTTCTGCCAAAGATGCATCACAAACAATAAAGCTGTATACTATTTTTTTAATCACCATTATTATCTGCTGTATTGAGATGATCCTATGTGATACAGGATGTCTTTTATTTTGAAAGGAGGTGAACTTCTATCAAAAGTTATGTAGTAATTTGGGGAAAAAGAGTGGTTTCTTCCATTTTACTTTTGCCAAAAAGAAAAAAAAGCACTAGTTCATTTGTAGTTTTCATAAGAGTAACAATAACAGAAATAGCTGCAGCTGCTTTAAACTTTATTTGTACTCTGGATTTCCTGTTGGAACCATTAAAATGTGTCCTAGATTTGCCCTTAACTGTTTAAGTGGAAGCTAAAAAAAAAAAAAATTCAACTTCAAACTCGTCTGAATTTTGATGTGTGATAAATTAATACAAAAAATAGACACAAAAACTGGTATTTTTTAAATATAATAACAATAAAAGTTGTTCATTCAATAACAGTGAATGAACAACTTTATTAGCAGCATCATTGTAACATTAGACAGTCAGTTCCTGAGTATCATTCATTAGTATTATGGTCTGTCTGAACAACTGTCACAATAAATCCAGATTTTGAGTGAAGACTTCTGGTTTTAGTCTGTCAAATGCAGCTTTCTTTTATTTTGAAGTCGATGGCTCTTCTGTTTCCTCTTTTCTGCCAAAACAAACGTTTCAAATACATTTTGTTAACTTTGTTGGTTTGGAGGTTTCAGTTCAGCAGTCGGAGCAGCCGCTCTCAGAAAGTAGCAGAAGGATTTTTGACACTGACAGAGCGAAATGACATGCGTCAAGAACGAGTCGGAGGTGCTGGACAATCCTGTAGATTTTCAAAATAAAACTTCCTTCAGACTCAGATCAGAGTGAAAACTGCTGGTCGTGTTTTTTTTTTGTCTGAGGCCTGGTATCAACTTTCCAAGGACAAGTGGCTGTACGTCTATACCGTATGACTGCAGATGTGAAGTTTATTCGTTGTTCTGAAATGTTTGTTTTTATGATCTCTTTATGAATGTTTTGAGTTCCAGTCAGACATCTTCACACGTCGTGTGACGTCTGGGTAGAAAATTACCCAGCAAACAAGAAAAAAAAAGTTTAAATAACGGATTAAATCAAATCTTTGGCTTCCGCTTAAATCCAGAGTTTCTCCCTCGCTCCTCTGGACTCAACTTCTCCTCATTTGAACTATTCTCAGCCTCCTGTTGAGTGTAATGAAGCTGGTGTCTGCTCCAGATCTGTCAGAACCTGTTCATGCGCGGCCTGTCGTTGGTGGGCTGGTACCACAGTCACCCGCGGGGGCCGGCGCTGCCGTCGCTGCAGGACATCGACTCTCAGATGGACCATCAGCTGAGGCTGCAGGGATCCAACAACGGCTTCCAGCCGTGCCTGGGCATCATCTGTGGTCAGTCCTTCTTCACACGCACACCATCACCGTGAGTTCACAAGCAGCGAGTTCAGATATGGAGCGGCACAATGCTGGAGTTTAACTTCTGGGCTGAAACCACAGTTACAGTTTACCAGAGTATAAGTCGTTATTTTACTGGGTGTAACTTGTACTAAGAATTTATTCTGGAATAATATCCCTGCCTTTTTATTTTTCATAATTATGTTAAAAAGTTACAGTTATAAAGTTTGAACAATTGTCATTCTTCTAGCTTTTTGGACTATTTTGGCATTTACTAAGATTTTTTAGGCTATTTTGGAGTTCAGCTAATATCTCAGTTTTGGCTAATTTAGGATTTTCTTTAGTTTTTTGGGATATTTTGAAGATTAACTATTTTTTCAGCTACATGCTAGCAGTTTTTTTGTTTTTAATTTTTAGGCTAATTTGGTATTAAGCTAATATCCCAGTTTTGGCTAATTTAGGCTTTTCTTTTTAAGTTTTTTAGTCCGTTTTGGAGTTTGGCTAATATTTACACGCCAGTTGTTTTGGCTAATTTAAGTTTTTTTTTTTTCTTTTTTAGGATATTTTGAAGTTTAGCTATTTTTTCAGCTGCATGCAAGGGATTGTTTTGTTATTTTTTTAGTCTCATTTGGCATTTAGCTAATATTTTAGCTGCTATCAGCTTCATCATTTCCAGCTATCAGCTTCAGTGTTTTCAGCTATCAATTTCAGCATCTTCAGCAGCCAAATTCAGCTTCCAGCATTCACACTAGCATTATCACAGGTAATGCTATATATTTAGTTCATACTTATATGCTTTTCTTCTTCTTGATTAAACATTTCTTGCTCCTGCGACTTAAACGGAAAGGAAAATGTTGAGTTGATGTTCAGAAACGGATTAATTCTGCACACACTTTGACGGGATCTGCTGTAGAACGGATCACAGTTGATGACCGATCTTTCTGATCAGAGAGTTTTTATGAATCTGAATGAAGGCTTCCCACCATAATCCTGATCTATTCCAGGACCATATTACCATGGAAACCAGGGAGTTGCATCTACAATAACCCCGTTCTGGGTGGTGCCCCCGCCTGAGGTAAGACTGCAGAACTTTTATGAGTTCTCGGTTCTGGAAACGTCTCCTCACGCTCCTCCTGACCAACTGCAGCAACGACCCAACGACTACGGGATCCCGGTGGCGGTAGAGGTCACCTACGTCCAGGACAACTTCCTCACCAGCGACGTTCTGAACGAGATGGTACGGACGCTGCAGCACAGCCCCGCCGTGCCGCTGAGGGCGGCGCCGCGGGTGACTCAGGGTTCTGTTGTCTCAACAGATGCTGCTGGTGGAATACTACAGAGCAGCTCCGGACCTGGTCCAGTTCAACCAGTACTGGTGCCCCGACACCACCATGATGGACAAGATCAAGGTAGGACACGTCCTGGGGGGTTAGATACCGGGCTGCGGGGGATGACCGGCGCTCTCCTGCACAGGGATCCCTGAGCTGCCACGCCCCCAAAGACCAGGCGTACTCCCAGATCTTGGAGCACGTGTACAGTCAGCTGAGCGGCGTTCACTGATGCACCTGCAGCGACAGGTGAGCCACGGCGAGGAGCAGCTGGAGGTCAGGCCGTCACGAAGGACCTACTCGGTAGCCTGAATGTTTCCGTCTGATCATCAGGACCTACGTACCTACCTGAGACAGCCTCTGCAGGTGTGCTCAGGTGCCTCAGGTACGGTCGATGTAACAGCAGTTGTGTAAATGTTTGATGTGTGTTCATGTTTGTGTCCGCTGAGCCGTGCGTTAGGGTTTGGGTTAGATCCCCGTGTGCACTTATCTACTGCCCCCCCCATCATGTTGGTTCGGAAAACCACCTCTACTGTATTTATTAGTGATTGAAGCTCCGCCTCCCGCCTGCTGATGATCCACGAGGCGTTCAAAGACACACTGGAACTATTTAAACTGTCATTTGTTTGTTGTTGCATTAAAGCATCTGTTTGTCTGTTTGTTCTTTGGTGAAAAATAAAAAAAAAAACTTCTGCAGAAAGTCTTTATTTTTGCTTTATTTATAAGAATTTGTAACAAAGAAAACGTAGGAAGCACGAACAAAAACGGAGATAATAAATGACAAAATATTGCAGTTAAATATAGTTTCCGTAGCAAAAGTAAAAAGGCGACTTATATCTAACGTAAACACTTTCTTATAGGAGCACATGCAAAGGTTAATCTGATGGTTGTATATAAAAATACTATAGAGAGCCAAAGTGATTTCATGTTATAAAGGAGAGTAAGACTAAAATACGAACATTACAGCTCTTTAAAAAAAACAAATCTGGATTTCTTTACAGAGAAAAGTCAAACTAAAGCTGTTAAGACTCATCGGATCAGGAACCGCCGTAGTGTCGTCCAGGGAAGAGGAAGTAGGGCTGCCACGATCAGTCGACTAATCAACTATTAAAATACCCGATTAGTCGTTACTTTATACTGTACTCTGTCAGAGTGTAGTAAAGTTGAACAAAGTTGTGAGTGTTCAGCACCGAAACATGTACTTTTTTCATTATTTGAGTCAGTGAGATCAAAAGTTTATCTTTAGTGAATGATAGTTCCTTGTTTCAGATGTCGACCTCATTAGAGAGATCAGGAATATACTTTCCATCAAACTCACTTTGACAGCTGACCTTTGACCCTTTATACTGTATATAACATTGATATTAAACTGTTACATCATCTTGAGGGGCGGGGCATCTGTCAAAAAGTTTAAAGTTTATTCCTGATCTCTCTCATCTGATTCAATCTTGTTTTAATCCCAGAAACTAATGAAAGACAGAAGCTGCACGATTCATTCAAAGTTTAATAAACTATCATCTTAATTGTCTTTATTTTCAGTTAGTTTAAAGCTAATGATGGTTACGATGTGAGCTCTACATCCACTTCGCGAATGACCCGATTAGTCGACTAATAAAATAATCGTTTTTGGCAGCCCTAATAGAAATCTGCTCCAAACGGGACAGAAAAGTGCACGAAAACTGACTGCTTCTGAGTGGGCGTGGCTTTTCCAAAGGCACTTCCTCAGAGCTCGACCCACGCGGCGCTCAGGGACGTAAACATTAAACGAGACGGGGGTGACAGTCACAGATGAACGGATCATCGTCTGGACTGAGGGGATCAAACGAGGAGCCGGCCTCGCCTGAAACCCCTGTGGCCGTCAAAACAAGACGTCAATCAACAAACCAGGTGAGAGTCGGGATAAGGTGGGCGGAGTTTCACAGTCTTTCAGTCGTGAAGGTAAACGATAAAACGGAGTTACAGGTGAACGTTGAGGGTTTGCTGCCAGCAGCAGAAGGGATGACGTTAAGGTTGAGTGGTCTCTAAAAACGCTCGAAGCTAAAATATGGCTGTTAGCACCTGACCAAACGAGCGATATGTCGCTATTGCATTTTTGGCTCCGCCTCCTTTTCTGAGCAGAGTAACAGCTACTCCCTGTGTTTATGGGTAACGAGAACCGGCTTCAGCCAGTCACCAAAACGTGCAACTTCTGCATGTCTGCCCGCCTCCTGTGAGGAGCAGGCGAGGGGGGGGGGCCTGAGGACAGACGCTCAGGATGACGGGACTCTAACAGTGAAGTTGAAGGTCTGCCATCACCATTAAAATATTCCAGACTCAGTTTTCCAACAGGATGTGGGTTTTTTCCTGCTTTTACAACCAGTTCAACAAATTCTATCCAGATTTGTGTTGAGGTGACCGCAGTTCCCTGGGTTACCACACGGGGGCATCAGGGAACACTTCCATCCACAGGAGGAATTAAAACACAAACCTTTCACTTCACCTGCTGAACAGTCATGAGCATGGGGGGGTGGTAAAGCTGATGTCACCCTGACAACTGTACTGAAGAAGTTTTCAACCAGACCTGCATCATTCATACGCATTTATGAACCAACATTAGAATTCATCGGCCCTCCAAAGGTCGTCCTACCTTCAGGTAAACCGAAACCTGCCGGATCTTCACTTTATTTCCCACCCCGTCTGCCCCCCCCTCAAAGCCTTGTGTTTGTATTAGTGTGGCAGCGGAACCAGAACCTCCACGTAGTTCAGAGGGAAGAACCCGGACTGGCCGAGCAGCTTGCCCTCGTACCAGTTCTCATCGATCTGGTTGGTCAGGGTGATGATGTCGCCCTCGTGGAAGCCCAGCTCGCCCTCGTTCTCCGGCTCAAAGTCGTACAGCGCCTTGCAGCTCGGCTGGTCGGGGGGGGCTGAGGACAGAAGACCAGGAATCAGAGACCCAACGGGAAACAGAACCACCAGTTTATACAATTTACTTCTCAGAGACCCACTCCCATATGTAGGAAGATGTAGCCTTTATCGGGTGATGGAGGACAAATATTAAAGTATTTACGATTAAAACTCAAACTGTGTTGGATTGGGAGGAAACAAAAACCAGCGGTCTGAAAAAGCTCAGGTTTGTGATGGGCGTGGCCCCAGTGTCTCCACTGCAGTTCAGTTCATGGATCCATGAAGGTCTTGGTGAATTTCCAAACCAAAAGTCCCGTCAAGATTCTAATGATTCCTGCTGATGTGCAGAAAACACTTTTTAAGATTCCTTAACAAGCTTTGTTTACACACTAACAAACATCATTCATGTGTTTATAGGGTGTTAGTAAGACGTTTATGAGCACAATAAGATGAATAAAGTTTATTAACATACTAGTAAGATTTATGAACCTCTAAAGTGAGACAATGTCACCAATTACCAATTTGTCTTAAAAAAATAGATTTTTTGTAGGATCGATTAATCCTTAATCAATTAAGAAAAATTAACTAATTAATCAGAAAAAATAATTGGGATTAATCTACATTGATTTTTTTTTTTATTTTCCAGACACTTATGTGCAGATAATCATAATATGAAATCACACTGAAAACTGTACATTTAGTTCATTTTTAACCCTTTAAGGGTTTTTGTCTGTATTGGAATTTCCTGTATTTTCCACCTGAAAGACGACCTCCTATGTGACACCACCTTTATTTAGTCATTTTTCCACGTTATATTCACACACTGGACATAAAATCATGCAAAAACAGAATTGATTCATTTTGCTGTGGAAACCCCAAAAATGTTTAAGGAACTGTTTTTACAACATAGAATGAAAGTTTTAGATGTAATTCTAGAAAAACGACAAATTTGTCAACAAACTAATCAACATATTTTTGAATTTAAATAAACAAATACAGTTTTCTACATTTAATCTGTTCAGTTACATAGAATAAAAAAAGTTGCACATGGGAAATCTTGTTTTTCTTTGCTCTACATCTAACTTGATTTCTCCACCATAGAATCAATGAAAGTTCTATTCTTCTTCTTTAATAAACCCCCTTAAATAATCAGTGAGATCGGTGTGAATATGAACAGAAAAACTTCCTCCAGACGATCGCTGGGTGATAGAAAAGCGTCTATCAGACATTTCTCTTCTATCAATTCTATTTGTTTTTATTGCTGAACTTTTGTGCAAAAATGTGTTTTCCTACTAAACTCGAAGCTGTTTTACACTTTAAAAAAAATATTTCTCATTTGTAACTATTCAGTTACTTCTTACTTTAGATAAAAGTAAATTATTACATTTTTGTAAATGTTTTTCAGAGAATAGCTGAAAATATACTTTATATTCATCGTTATTGTGATATAAAATAATCTATATCATGATATACAGTTTTACCGTATCATTCAGCACTACTACAGACTGTAGAAAATCTCCTCTGGTTGTTTGACTTTCCTTAATATAAACTGATAAAAGTGAAACTGATCTGAACAAAAGGAGCAGAAACTTCTCTTTGCTGCTCCTCCTTAACAGCTGGAGCTCAGCAGGAACTTCAGACAATCGAACATAAATATGAAAAACCTTCACAACGCTGATGTGAGGAAGTCTCGCTCACACTGAGGGAGGAGGAACATCTAAGCCAGAGAAGTCAAACAAACTCCTGTCGGTTCAACCTTCCTGCTCCTGATTTATGCTGAAGTGTTCATCCAAACAGAGATAATCTGAGTAAACGGCAGCGCCTCGTCACAAACCGCCGTTCAAATCCCAGCAGCACTGAGCCATGAAAACCTCGACGAGTCCGAACAAGAGGAACATTTACCCAAAAGCAGGCAAACACTGCGACATCCTGCTGTCACTGTGACCTCACACAAGCCAGCCTTCTCTAGCTGGAAACAGTTCGTCTTTGTGCGGCGCTCGGCCGGCGTGCGGGGTAAACTGGAGATGGGAAGGCTTGAACACTTTGACGCTGAAGACTCTGGAGATGAACCTCCTCATTAACACCAAACCATTCAGCTTCTGTAAACCTCATCCAAAGAAGGGACAAAAATATGTCTGAACCAGGATTCTGTTTGGTGAGAGAGCCTGTTATTCCACACACTGCCAGCAGGGGTCAGTAATTCCCACGTCTGTCCAACATGACAGAAGCAGGATGTGAAACAGACTCACAACACAGAAGTCACTGACGTCTGTTGACTCTCATGAGGACTGTGACGATAACAGCTGAGACCTTCTCAGACGTTTTCAACCTCACGACAAACACAGAAACAAAAAGGCGTAGAACATGTCAAAGTCGAGGCCCTCCAGATCATTTTATTTTATTGTTACTAATGACCAGATGTTATCTTGCTCTTGATATCTAACTTGTTTAATTTTGAAAAAAAAAGTAGTTTTATGGAGAGTAAAATATTGAAAGTTATTTAAGGTTTCAGTTGATTTATTCAGTTCAGCATCTGGAGGAATGAAAACCGTGTGTGCTGTTGAGCAATCGAGAGCGCAGCGCGTGGAGCTGGGATTCTGCAGCTCAGAGCATGAAGAAACAGCTGGATGATGTTCCCGCTCTGGAATGACATCTTTCCCACAATTCAAGATGCGATGGAAGGATGAGCAAAACAAAGTGTTTCTAAGGCTTCATGTTGAGCTGTGGTTGGATGTGAAGTCCTGCCATCACATCTCTCTTTGTGAGATAAACGGTTGACTCTATTCTATTTCATTTCTACAGCAGCAGGAGTTTACAGAGACCTCGGAAGCTTCCTACCTGAGCTGCGTGAAGGGGGAGGAGCCATGGAGGTCTGGTAGCCGCCGTTCGAGTGACCGCTGTCTCCAAAGTCGAGGATGGGTTTGGGTTTGGGCGTGTATTCCCGTCTGGGTCGCGACTGAGCTTCAGTCATTCTGTTCAGAGAGATTCCTGGATTATAATCTGGGATTATTTCAGAGACATGTTGGATTGAAGAGGGAAAACTGCACTGACCGCTCCTTCAGTTTGTCTGACAGCTCCTTCAGCACCTGCACGGCCTGTCGGTGGTACTGCAGCTGCGAGTCCACCAGAGCCGAGAGCTGGCTCACCTGTTCGATCTGCACAGGCAGACACACCCCCGAAACATTAAACCCAACGCTCTGTGGCGTCAGAGGTCACAGCTGACAAACAGATGATACTTTTTAAAAGACTAACATCCAGGTTTATGTTCTAGACTCGACACTGGTGGGTTTGTCAGAAACAACCTTAAACGGACAGGTGTGTTCAAACACTGTTCGATTTTGTCTTCAACCACAGGTGTGCTTCATCACCTGGACTGTAAAGGTTTGACTATCAAAGAGTCAGTTTGTCTCAAACTCTTAACATTATGACTGGATGCTGCCGCTCAGCACCAGAACCTTAAACGGACCAAAGTGCAGAACCGTCCTCACATCGGTCTCCAGCAGGTTGTACATGCTCGTCTCGGCCACGTCCTTCGACTCGTGGAACTTCTCCAAGGCCTGTCGGATCTCCTCGTCCGGGATTTTGCCCTGGCGCTTCTTTTTGTAGTCGTAATCCAGCCGACGGCCTTCCAGCTTCTTCAGGTGATGCTGGAGGACCATTGAAGATGTTTTTTTTTTAGACATTAGAATCAGGTTTTAGTCGTCTGTTCACTGAGATCTGAGGAAATAAAAGTACCTGAATCTCTCTGAGGTCTTTGTCACAGAGTGCTTGTAAAGGATCAATAAAGTTTTGCTGCACATCGATGTCCAGGGAGTCTTTGACTTCTGCCAGTCTCTTCATGGCCTCTCCAACATCCACCAAGGCTCCACCTGAAAACGCAGAAGCTCGGAGTCGCTGCTCCATCCAGTATTCTGACATAGCGGGGATGATCTGAAACTAACGTCTTACCAAAGTTGGTGTCCTCCCCGAGCTCCCGGCCGTACTTGGCCATGCATTCTCCCAGCAGCCCCTCGGCCTGAGGGTAGCCCGGGTTCTTCACCTGCCCGCGGATCTTGGACATGCTGTTCAGCATGGACAGCTTGGCTCGGGATGCTGTGGAGGGGAGGTGGGACCTCATGCTGATGTTTGTTAGATACCTGCGTGTCTAAAGGTGTTCCTCTCACCTGGATTGGGCTGTAGGTACTCTGACGTTTTGGAGATCACCTCAGCGACCGCCTTGCTGGTCACATCTACTTTCTACAAAACACAGCGCGCACAAACACAAGACAGCGGAGCGCCAAAGTCAGGAGGAGGTCAGCGAAGTGGAATAAAAGCAGAGAAGAAAATGTTCAGAGAGCTCCAGATCTCCTGCACTCATACCCGCTCCAGGTCTCTGAAGTCATCGTCTAGTTTGGTTCCTTCAGCGCCGCCGACTTTCTCACTGACCATCTGGAGAGACGAGCAGAAAAGGAGGTGTGACTAAAGGAAAGGAGTCACATGGTTTCACTACATCCTTTTTTAGTTCAGACGACTTCCTGTCCAGACCAACATGCTGGCCTCACCTCACCTGGTCCAATCATCTCAGTGAGTCTTTGTAGAAATCAAAGTACAGAAAAATTAACTGAGAATAAAAGAGTATAGAGTAAAACCTGGACATTCAACAGGATCAAATCTGAGAACTTTGAGCAGCAGAAACCCCAATAAACTCATGGAATCCAAAAGAGGAGAAACATCGACATTGATTTTAAAGACATTTAGGTCGTCGTCACATTGAGGGGAAATTCTCTTAAACCTTTTAGTCATGTTCTTGGTGTTGCTAGGCAACCTGACTGATGTGTGGAAAGGTCCCAACAGCAGCAGGACAGTCATGAGGGAGCAGCTGATCCAAACCCTCATCTCAAAAAACCCACAAAGTAAAACTTCTTATTAAACAAAGACTTCAGACTCATTATTTTGGTGAACTGTTCTCAACTTTAGCAGGAATTCAAACGGACTTAAAGTCACGGAAATCCTGTTTTTGGTGTTTTTAACATGTTTTGTGGCCTTTTTCTGATGATGAAGGACAGATATAAGGAAAATTAAGCTTAAAACATCAATTCTGAGTATTTCTTTATTCAAATTGTTTTGAATCAGGAGCAGATGAAAAAAGAGTTTGTGTGAAAAGATTGTATTTGTGATGTAGAAGAAACGCTGGGCGGGGCCACAAGCTCCTGGCAATGGGGATGGGATTGGGGGGGGTCTCTGCACCAACAGCTCCACCCACGACTCAGAGGTGAAATTCTAATGAAAATCCTGCTGATTTGGAGAAACTATGACCTTGAAAACGACACAGGTTTTTGTTTAAAAATGGTATCATCGTAACCAAAAGACCAGAAATGGATCACAGAGGATCAGAGTGGGACTTTAACCAGACCTGAGGAGAACAGAACATCTGTGAGCAGCATCCACACGGCCAGCGCTCACAGAGCAGAGCAGCTCATCATCCAGCAGAGTCCTGAGCTTCCTGTGAGGTCACTTCCTCTGGAGCTGAATTCCTACACTGTAGTGCACTACAAAACGTGGTCCACATTTCTTAGAGCCGTCTGACTCTACAACCCTAAAATCAAGTGCTCTAGAAAGTTCCCAGAAGTCTTTGTGAAAAAACAGCGTGCATCAAAGCTCTGGTGAATATAGACCACAATGCATTGCGTTTGAATACATTTTATGAAAAAAAAAATGTTTTTAAATTTGTATCCTGTTTTCTCGCTTCCAACAATCCACTATCACAATTTCAATCTGGATTTAGAAAACACTTCTCTACTTCAACTGCTCTTATATTTCCTGGACCTTACAAAGGTATTTGGACCATTACCTGTTTTTAGATAAAGTGTTTCCCATCGGTCTCTCTACACCAGGGGTGTCAAACTCCAGGCCTCAAGGGTCGACGTCCTGCTGGTTTTCCAGAAATCCTGCCTTAGCTGCTGCTGATTACCTGGATCAGGTGTGCTTGTCCAATAAGGAGCTTCAATGGCAGATTGCTTTGGAAAACATGTAGGACACCGGCCCTCGAGGCCTGGAGTTTGACACCTGTGCTCTACACCATCCCTCCTGTGGTTCAACTCATACCTTCATCAACACCATCCATGTGTGTCATATAGGGGCCGTCCATCAGACTTTATTGCAATAAACAAAGGAGTCCCACAGGGTTCCTCTCTTGGGTCTCTGTTATTTTCCATTTTTATTAATGACCTACCAAACTGCTGTTCCAAAAATGGATGTCATCTAATAAGTTAATTTTAAATAAAACGAAATCATACTCTATGCTTTTCCAAGAACGTGACATGAATGCTGACAGAAGAATGCTTCATTTACATTTAGATTCCTTTCCACTTGTGAACACTGAGACATTTAAATATCTCGGTGTTTGGCTAGAAACTGATTTATCCTGTAAAACTCATATACAATCTATTACAAACAAAATAAACTACAGTCTTAAATCATTGTATCAATCAATTAACTGCTTTAATCTTTCTGTCAAAAAAGAATAATTTTTCAGCTGTTGCTTCATCTATTTAATGATCTGGACATTATTTATTTCAATATTTACACCCCTTAGATGTCATTTACAATAGCTTCTGTCATTTTATTCTTCGCTGCCCCTATATGACACACCCTGTGCAATGTATCAACAGACAGGCTGGTTTCCACCTTCAGCGCAAAGACGGTATCATTATTTACTGTTTATTTATAAATGCATTCATTTTAATCTTCCTTCATATTAAAAGCCGTATCTGGTCCCGTTAAGTTCTCAACACAAACCTCCGTCACACTGATCAGATTGTCTTGTACCTAGATTCAATAGAAAAGCGTGAAAATATGCATTCTGTGTTGGAGCCCCCTTTCCTTTATTTAAGTGAGCTCTTTCAGCGTATTTAAAAGATATCTGTACTTGTTCTCATTATAGACTTAATAAATATTTTTTTGCCCTTTCATTTTAATTTTTTGTTTGGTCCTGTCCTTCATAGTGTTTATTATTTGTGCTTTGACTGTATTTGTTTTGTTAAATGCATTGAGATAAGATGTAAAAAATTGAGAGCTGTTATGTGTGTGTGTGGTTGTGGATTTATGAGTGTTGGGTTTAAACTTTATTTGTATTTTAATTGCATTCTTGTTTGTCAAGTACACTATACTCTGTCTTCACTCCAGTTATCTGTTTAAAGAGGAACCTCTCAAAAACAAGATGTGCCATCTCATGGGGCTGATCCTCCCATTGTTCAGCAAATGTTAAATAAAGAAAGGCTTAAGAAAATCATGGTACGGTCCCTTTAAATGGTTGAAGACCCACTCCAATGAAAACTGTGTTTTTAAACCTGTTCTTGTGGCATTTTTCTGTTGGAGGACAGATTTAAAGAAAAGTTCAAATTGTAAATTTGCAGACGAAAAAATTGTGATAAAAATATATCATAAATACAGTGAGCAGGCCACAAGCTCCACCCTCTGCTCCACAATGGGACGAGCTTACTCCGCGCTAACGGCCCCGCCCTCAACTCAGAGGTGAATTTCTAATGAACCCCAGTCGCTCTGCAGAAAATACGTCCTAGAAAACTCGTTTTCTTTGTGGCTAAAACAGCATCATCATAATGAAAACATCCCTGGAAATGCTTTGAAAACAGATCAGAAGCTGATCGGAGGGACTTGAGGATATAAACTGTAGAGAAAAGGGAAGTTCAGCCTCACCACCTGAGAAACCTGCAAGTGAGGAACTTCTTCTGATGAAATGTCAGAAAGTGTTTTAAAAACATATGAAAGTTTTCCATTTAGGCCCAAAAACTTGCTTCCAATCCTCCAAATTATTGATTTATGATCGTACAACTTTGAATTGTAGTCATAACCCAAAGAAAATGTAATATCGAAACTAAAACTCAGGTCTCCGTCATTTACAGCTGTAATAAAACCTCCAAACATCTGATTGCTGTCTAACTTTAAGATTGCTGCTTTAAATATGAACAACCTTTCAGCGAGAGCTTCAGATTAAGACGATTAAAAACCAATCCGAGGATTATCACTACAAAGGAGTTTAATCTCAACCCAGGTTGATAAGATTAATCCTGTCAGAGTGAACTGCTTTCACCTCAGCATCACACACCAGCATCAAACCACAGGAAGGGTTTCAGGCCGCGTTTTAAGAGAGAGAAACACAAAGAAATGTTGAATATTTTAGTTATGAACACAAACCTGTTCTCCCTCCCTGATTATTAAATAAACAATTACATTAAGACAGCTGGATGGGCTTTTATTTGTTTGTATTTTGAAGTATTTTCTCTAATGGAAAATGCTTCGTGCAGAAAGTTGCCGCTCAGAAACCACAGAGCAACAGCGTCTGGGTTGTTTTGCTTTGCATGTCTCAGCTTCTACAAGAACGCAGAAGCTGAAATGCTGGGCGTTACGTTTCATACATGTTTTGTTTCTCAAACATATTGCTCTGATTCTTTCAGATTTCAGGTTTGAGTTTTCTCTACAACAGGAGTGTCAAACTCAATCGCACAAGGGGCCAAAATCCAAAACACACCTTAGGCCGGGAACTGAACCGGAGAAACATTTATTGAACACTCTAGAACTACATTTTTAAAACCATAACTTTTTAACATCATTATGAAAAATGATGTAATAAAAGGTACTGCAACACCGTTGTAGTGCGGGAAAGGATTTGTACTCCGAATATTGACCTGTTATCCATCTCTCTTCGGCCTTTTTACTTGCCGCGTGAGTTCCAACAGCTGTTTTTTACTATCGTTTACGTGCATCCTCAGGCTGACGCTGCAGCCGCCGCACAGCTGATTGGTGACGTCACGCACCGTCTTGACAGTATTTGTCCTTAGGTCTCGAAATTTATCTTGGGAGATTTGAATCATTGTTAACTTACTGACACCCTTAAGACATATGAACAGTATGTCACTTGCACCACAACTCAGAGGAATACAACTCTAGACTTGTGCTATGGCACAGTGAGCGGTGCGTACAAGTCTCTGCAGTTCCTCCTCTGGGATCCTCCTACCATAACTGCATATATCTGATGCCACGCTATATCCCTGTCTTCAGGCGTCTTCCTCTGCAGATTTTTCCTCTGCTTTTATTAGAATGAAGCCCCACATTCTGATCCTGGCTTCTGATTTTTACTTCCCAGATCAGCTTCTTTTATTGATTTTAAGTTTTCTTACGGACCGGGTTCAGCGTGTTCTTGTTAATGGAAAATTATCCCCACCTTCTATTTGTAACACTGGGTCTCCTCAGGGGTGTGTCCTTTCCCCTCTCCTTTTTATTTTGTACACAGACAGTTGCAGATCTTCAGAAGAGAACAGATTTTTAATCAAATTCTCCGACGACACTGTTCTAGTGTCTCTGTTATCTGCAGCTGAAACTAACCATCGACCTGCTTTATCGCAGTTTGTTGATTGGTGTGATGCCAATTACCTGGATTTAAATGTGGCGAAAACAAAGGACATGGAGATTATGTAGATTGTGCTACAGCACATGGTGTTAGTGTGATCCATGGGGAGACGGTGGAGATTGTCGAGAGCTACAAATATTTGGGCACTGTATTGGACAACAAACTAAAATTTCACCTGAACACAGACGCTATTGTGAAGCAAGGACAGCAGAGAATTTACCTGCTGAGGAAGCTGAACTCTTAATGTAAACCAAACCATTCTTAATAATTTTATTGTACTTTTATTGAGAGTATTTTAACATTTTCATTCATTTATTGCTGGTTTTATGGTCTGTCTTTGAAAGACAAAAACAAACTGCACGGCATTGTCAAGACCTGCTCTAAAATAATCTGTGTTAGACTGAGGGACCTTCCCTCTCTGTGGAAGGAACAGGTGCTGAAGAAAGCCAAGAGCATCCTGGGACAGCCCCAGCATCCTCTGACTCCTGACTTTGTTTTGATGCCTTCAGGGCGTCTATTTTATGCTCCGACACCAAAAACCAATTGTTTTTCACAGTCTTTTGTGCCCTCAGCAATTACGTTGTTGAATTTGGTTAAAAGTGTTTTTTTTTTTTAGGTTATTGCTGATGTGATATTGTTGCGTGTTGTTATGGAGCCAAGGAGCACTCATTTTAAACTATGATGGTCTGACACATTAATGTGATTGTATTGTGTGTGTGAAACTGCACTGGAAGTTCTACAAATGAATTGCTCTCTGGGACCAATAAAGTTTTCTGATGAACTAGATATATAACATTACCTGTGATGATGCTAGTGTGAATGCTGTGAGTTGAATTTGGCCGCTAAAGATGCTAATGCTGACAGTTGAAGATGCTGAAATTGATAACTGAAAAGGCTGAAGCTGATAGCCACTAAAATATTAGCTAAAAGCCAGATTAGCCTAAAAAAATTTTTAAAAAGCGTAAATTAGCCAAAACAGCTAGTATGTAGCTGAAATATTAGCTAAACTCCAAAATAGCCTAAAGAATTCAAGTAAATGTCAAAACAGTCAAAAAACCTAGCAGAATGCCACAGCTTTAAATTCGTAACGTTTTAACACATTAAGAAGTAGATATATAGCATTACCTGTGATAATGCTAGTCTGAATGCTCTGAAATAAATTTGGCTGCTGAAGATGCAGAAATTGATAGCTAAAAACTCTTGAGCTGATAGCCAGCTAGAATACTAGCTAAATGCCAAATTACCACCCAAAAAACAAAAAAACTATTTTTAATTTAAAAAAAGCTTAGGTTAGCCAAAACAACTAGCATGTAGCTGAAAAATGCTAAACTTCAAAATATCCTTAAAAAAAAGCCCAAACAACTAGTATGTAGCTGAAATATTAGCAAAACTCCAAAAATAGCCTAAAAAAATCTTAGTGAATGCCAAAAGAGTCCAAAAAGCTATCAGAATGTCAATTTTAAACTTTAAAATTGTAACTTTTTAACATAATTATGAATAATAAAGAGGCAGGAATATTATTTTAGAATAAATCAACTTAAACCTTAAATAACTTTCAATATGTTACTCTTAATAAAAATATATTTTGTCAAAATTATACAAGCGTAAGATCGTCCCATTAATAACACTAAAATAAAGATCTGGAGGGCCGGATAGTATTACTTAGTAGTATTACTTGGCCTTGACTTTGACACACATGTGCTCTACAAGGAAATAGAGCAGGAAACAGAGGACCCGATAATCCTGCAGGATTCCTCCCAAACAAAGCACAGATACAGGTTTCCACAGCTGACTTCCCTCACGCTCAGAGCTCTCAGGAATGTTATCGACAACCAGGAATTTGGGCAAGAAATGCAGCTGCAATGCAGGCAGATCTGCGCCCCCTCCCGCTCCTGCAACCACCAAAAACCGTCCCAGCTCCAAACCCAGCTTTGGTTTCCGAACCGACAAAAACCCAACAGAGTTTTCCTGACAGGAAGCAGAAACCCCGCGAATTTCCTGCTGAGATCAGCAGGGGGGCGAGGGGGTCCTCCCATGACTGGAACTGTAATGAAAAACAGCCACCGGGACCGAACCCCCCGACCCGGTAAGACACGGGGGGGCGACGGCTCTGGCCCCCCCAGTTAGTCCCGATCCGCTTCTGGATCACAGACAGAGCTGAGATTAAACAGCTGAGCCCGGATAATCCTGAAATCTGACCCGATTTGGGGACGTCTGCAAAACACCCCGTTTGTCAGTCAGTCAGAGGCGGAGCGGATTTTTCGGTTTTTGTGGCAGAAAGTTCAGCAAAGTAAACATTAACTCCGCAATGACTGCAGTGAAGTAACACAAACATCCCCGTTTATGAGACTAAATTATTTAAGAATAAAAACATGTCAGAAGCACGTCAGCCCCGTTTCTGTTGACAGAAACACTGTTGTTTGTAACGGAGCGCTAGCTTGAAATGCTACGTGGAGCTAGCGGCTAACGGTTTCGCCTCGCGGGAAGAAAAGTTTTTGCTAACCTGGCTGGCTTTATAGAACTGCTTCTTCAAACCCGCCACAGACATCTTCCGGCTCGACAGTCCTCCGCTACCAAAATGAGATGCAAAAAGTTAAAAAGTTTATTAAAAAAAAAAAAACCGAGCCAGTGCAAAAAGCGCTCTGGGTGAACCATAGGACGGATCCGCCGTCACTCCTGGTCGGGACACGCCAGCTGTCCACGTCGAGAGAGGGATTCCTCCAGATGTCACAGCGGAAAAAGGGGAGCAAAGTGTGCGGACAAAAACGAACGAATCCCCGCTGTCTTCTGAACGGGCAACAAGAACAGACCGAGACGATCTTCCTACGACCAAATCTGCTGCAGCCACTCAAGAAAAACCACAAATAAAGCAAACCGTTTGATGCAGCGCAGCGAGGCTCGTTAAGTTGGTAAACACTGCCCCCTGCTGGACAGAGATGGTACATTCCAAGCTCCCCACATGGAAGCGTTCAAAGCAGCTGGGAAAACTGGGACTGCTTACGTCACCCGGGAAGAGGGAGAGGAAGAGAGAGAATAAAAACAATATTTAACCAGTGGATTGGTAAATCATGTCTTAAAAAAACTCTTTTTCGTTGACAATATAAGAAAATACACATTTATTCCTTATATAAACAGATAAAAAACAACTCTCAAATGCTAGAATCTCAGTTGGGAATTCATCTAGCACATTTTTCAGATAAAATCGTGCGTCACAATAGAGAGCATAGAATCAAAGAGAAACAGGAAATCAGAACAATTATCTCATTCATAGAAGAAATAAAGATTTAGTCACAGTGAAAGAGAGTCAACAAAAAGCTCTTCTGAATAAAAACTTCTTCGTTTATAATGTCATGGCGACATACCAAAGTAGAGACTTGTGATTAAATAAAGTCATCAGTATTTAAATCAGTATTTTCACACAGTTTTTTCTGAGGTCACAGAGGACTGTGGCGATTTCAGTCAGCTGATACAGCATGAAATTCTTGAATTCACTTGTATTGACTCTTGCAGGGACAAATGTTTCACCTACACTGAGGGTTATTGTTGGAATCCTCAAAGAATCATTGTGAGGAATCTGCAGAAAATCTACATGAACCCCATCAAAAACCATGAAAGCATCAACAAAACACAAAACAGGATCAACTCTTGGCAAATCCAGATTCATTATATTTTGATAAAACGTGGTTCTGTCCAGGGCCGGATCTAGCCAGTCCCTATTGGGGGTGCAAACAGAATATCAGGGGGAGCAAGTTCAGGAATACAAAATGGTTCCGGTGTAAAATCCTCCCAAGCCTATAAAAATCCCCAATCCGATAAAAAATCCTGTTTTTAGAGTTTTTAACATGTCTGTGTGTCATTTTTCTTCTGAAAGAGAACAAATGTAATCAGAAATCATTTCCGAGTATTTCTCCTTTTAAATCAGTCAAACTGTCTTGGACAGACTCTGTTTGGATGAATGATCTTCTTTCCATCAACAGCTCTGCTGCACATGCACTAAACCCTCATCTGTTCCTAGTGTCTAGTTCAGGTTCTGGAGAAGAGAAGATGGTATCTTCACATTGACTGCAGTCAAATGAGCCGCCGTTCACATTTCTGTGGTCAAATCAGCATCACTGGATTTTTGGTGTGAGTTTCATCCAATACTTACGGTAGCAGGACTGAGAACGCTGGAAAATCTCCACCAGACTCCACGGAGCTTCTTGATGTGACCACGGAAATGTGAACGGCGGCTCATTTGACCGCAGTTGGAAAGGATTGTAAATCAATGAAAGAGCATTTTGATGTTAGCTTTGATTATTTTATCAAGAACTCTGAGAAACCAATGATTGAATGTATTGATCACAGTCAATAAACATTGGAGAATTAGCTAAAAGAGTCTTTGGTGAACTGGAAGGAGAAAGAATCAGGATTTTGGAGGAAGTTCTGTCCATGAAGATCTTCACTTCCTCGTCATCCCGATCAAAAGTCTGTTTGCTTATCCGTCTCTTTTTTGTCTGTTTTAGGACATCTAATTTATTTATTTATTATTTTGAGTCATTTTTATTCATTTGCAATAGTTTCTATTTGGTTTATTTTGTGTCTTAAAATATATATTTATGCATTTCTTGTTGCTTTTTATTTACTTCTTTTAATGTTCTGTTTAGCCATTTATTATTTTGGATTTTTCTTTTAATTTTTATTATGTGTATTTTGTCACTTTATTTAAGATTAGTTTATAAATAATAAACTATTTTAACTATTAAAACAGCCAACACACTTTCTTTGGAGCAGATGATAAAAAAATATATATTTTTGTCGTCATCAATGTACCAACCAACAAGTTTCAAAATTGCTTTAAAAAAATCCATGGATGAGAAAATCTTTAGTGATAACAGAATGTATTTTCATCAGCAGGGAATTAGTTCAAATCCAGCATTTGAAATCCTGTTGTGTAGTTTTGGTATTTTGTTGAATTGTTTGTTATTTTCACTAAATTACTCAATACACTATAAATATTAATCAACAATATCAGGATAATTCTTTAAATTTCATAATGTATTTTCTTTATAGACATGAGTTTATTTTTTTTGTAATACATAGTAGTAAATCAATGATGTATAAATGAACAAGATTTCAAATAATCTGTTATGTTATTGTTGTCCTTAAAAGTTAACTTTCATTTCAGTTTTATTTATTTATCCGGGACAGTGGACATTAAATTAACCCAGCAGCTATTTTATATCTGTTGTCCACAGACAAATGTTTAAAAAATATTATAAACAACATAATATTAAAGTTTATACTAAGGAGGTGAGGCAAATTAAAATTCAATGGAATATGAAAGACAACCCCAACTTCCCACTGTCTGCCTTCATCTCAGGGGCCTTTCCAGGGGCCTTTCCCCCCTGCAGCCGCCTGCTCTCACCGAGGAGTCACAGACGAGTCATCTCAAACAGCTAATGCTCCGGTACTGTTAGCTTAGCTGCTACAAACAGCGCTAGCTTTAACAACCAGAAACCTGCGCTTTGTCAACTCGTTTCTCGCTTTTTCCTCCACATTACAACAAAGAGAGCAACAGATGAGGACAAGAAAGAGTTAAATGTTTTGGTAATCGAGCCATTTCAGCGACAAACAGCAGATAAAAACTTCTAAACAGTTCTGCCCAGCTCCGCCGCAGAGAACCGCGCGTCTCTACCGCTGAGCCTGTGTGCGCGTGAGCGAAAAGGTGAGAGAGGAGGACCCGAGTGAAGCGAGAGGCCACGCCCTCCCTTGCATCTACCAATCAGCACTAGCAGCTACTTTGAATGGGAGCCAGAGAGATAAATGGTAAATGGCGTATACTTGTATAGCGCTTTCTACCCTCCTTCGAGGGCCCAAAGCGCTTCACAGTCACAGACCCATTCACACATTCACACACTGGTGGTGGCTCCGCTGCTGAACACTGGCGCCAACCTCCCACCAGAGGCAATTCGGGGTTCAGTGTCTTGCCCAAGGACACTTCGACACATGGGGGGGCAAGGCGGGAGTCGAACCTGGTCACTTCTGATCAGGAGTCGACCGCCCTACCGCTGCACCACGGCCAGAGAGCGCTCTGTTTTTCTTGTTTGTATAGCGTCACGTTTGGGGGGGCAGTCCTGAAATTTGGGGGGGCATTGCCCCACCATGCCCATGCCTAGATCCGGCCTTAACTCCCACATCTGATGTTGCAACTAAAGGTGCTAAATATTTTGACATAAAAATGTAGTCAAAGCGTGTCATTGATGAGTGAGGTAGTGAATGAAATGTAAAGCTTTTTGACGTAGGGTTAAGGTGCCTCCAAATGTCAATCAAATCAAGCTCGTCCAAGATAGTTTTAATTGTTCTTGCATTTTTAGATTGATTCTTTTGGCATGGATGCCTGTCCAAAGAAGGGCATAATGTACAATTAAAATCTCCTCCTAGCAATATATTGGAAGAGTCCATTTCTACGAGTTTATGAAAAAGTAAAGCAAAAAAATCTTCATCATACACGCTGGGGCAGTAAATGCTTCCCAGCAGGATTTGTTCCCCATAAAGAATTCCCTTGATTAAAATTACTCTTCCGTCTATGTCTTTGTAAGTATCAATAACTGTCAAAGGAAGATGTTTTCGTATTAATATTATTACACCCCTTTTGTTGGATGAGTAAGATGAAAACTAAATTTGACCAACCCACTCTCTGCAATATTTTTTATGTTCTTCATCAGTGAGATGTGTCTCCTGCAAAAATGCTAAACTATTTAAAATGGCCTTCCTTTTAACTGGATTGTTTGACCCTTTAATATTCCAAGTTTGAACTCTAATAGTCATGGTAACACATGAATAGATGGACTTTAATGGACTTTATGCTGTATTTTGCTGTACCCCAAATATTTAACATTGTCCGTGCTGATAAACAAAACTGAACTGGCTCCAACCTACAATAACACACACACTTTGGAGCAACGTTACAAAAACAACATAAAAACACCACCAACGGTGGGTAAAACATGCAAAAACAAAAAAGAAATCTTGTCATACCCTGTTTAGAAAAGAGTACAACACAAGGGGACACTTGAGCAATTCCCAAAAATGAGAGTGATAAGTCACTTAAAGAAAAAACAAAAACAAGTTGGTGTCCCCTCCTCCCTGGGCCACATCCATGATGTGCCGGCAGCGTGCCATTAAGAGAAAAGAGTCATCAGAAATTAGAGTAAAAGGCGGAGCAGCGGGGAGGAACCCGGAGACCCCCCCAGTTCTTTAGGTAAATACCTGTGTGGATTCATTCAGGAAGTCCCTTTATGTAGTCGTTGATTTCTTTCATGTTGGACAGGGATGTGGTCGACCCGTTCCGGTGAAAGATCCGTATCACAGCAGGATACACAAATGAGTATTTGACGCCCGCTTCTCTGAGCCGTCTTCGCGCGTCCGCCGATTCCTGCCTTTTCTTGACCAGATCAGCGGTGAAATCTTGGTAGAAGGATATTTCTCTCCCATCCACTTGTAGTTTGCCTTTTTTTCTTGCAGTATACAGAATCTTCTGTTAGTCGGTAAAGTTGTGCAGCCTCACCAGGACGGTTCGTGGGCCACGTTTCCCATCTCGTCCGCTCGAAGGGCCGGCGCGGTGCGCTCTCTCAATCTTGATCCGCTTTTCTTGCATTCCCAAAACTTAAGGGATCCATCCCTCGAAAAATACAACTGGATCACTCCCCTCAACACCTTCTTTAAGTCCAATGACTCCAATATTTTGGCGGCGGCTTTGGTTCTCGTAGTTATCCAGCCGTTCCAGCGCTTTCTGGAGAGCTTTCTCCACGGATTCCATCCTCGGCGCGCTCCGTGCAGACCCATCCTCGAGGTCGGATACGCGCTGCTCCAGAGTGGTCATCCTCTCTATAATGTTGTCAAACTTCTCAGAGAGATCCCTGACTGGTTTGAGTATGGTTGCGAGCTTGTCGTCTAACATTTTTGCCATATTTTTGGTCATTTGTTCCACAATCACGTTGTCTCTCCACGCTGTGCAGTCTTCCACGTCGTTTTCTGTCATCACCTGCTCTGCGCCATCTGTTTCAGCTCCGTCTCCATGACTATCAAATGTGGGGCTAGCATTAGCATTAGCTTCACGTGCGCCCGTTTTTCGTCCGTCTCTCTTCTTATTCGGCATCGAGGATGTAAAAAAGTTGTCTAGGGACATTTCGAAACTCCGCGAATATTATGGCAGCTTACAAGGCAGAGAAAAATGCGTCAAAATATTACTTTTACAACATCCCAGGGAGGAGGCAACGAATGTGCGTCTATCCAGCAGCGTGCATCTTGAACCCCCCTAATTCATCTTTTCTCCTTAATTTGTTTCTGCCATTAAAACAAGACTTAAATCAAATGAAGCAATCTGAATCAACTATATAACTAAATGAAAGCCTGCGATTCTTTTTTAAAGCTTTAAATCATATTTTTAATTAAATATGTATAAAGTATTTCAAAAGTTATTTGCAGATATAAACACACTCAGAATAAGATAACTCAAAATGTAAAAAACAGAAAAAAAATTATAATTCCAGTAAATTAATAACCAATATATAGTTACAAATATTTTGATTTTTAATGTCAAGGTAACAATAATTATATATTTTGTTTTGGAAACATCATCTGCTTTCACATTGTTGTTTGTTGTTTTTTTTTTTTTTTTTTTTTTACTTTGTACTGATCCGTGAGGCGACCCTAAAATCGTGTCACTGTCCGAACTGTGAGTTTCACCCCTACAAGCAAACCTTTGACTGTGTTACTTACCAAAACAAAAGTTTCACGATGATCAATATTGGTCAGAGCTGCTACTGCAGCTTCAATGTCCCCATCAGTCAGCAGAGGGACGATAGCCACATCCACAGGCTGTCTCTCCAAGATGCTGGACGGTCAATGATACAGCCTTTGGAGGATGTCACGCCTCAGTGATTGCTAGAAAATGAATAAAAACATGGATTAGATATTTTAACTGGCTGAAATTAAATCACAAAACTACAAATGTTTTAATTGAGTTTTTTTATATACTCTTGCGATGATAATTGAGCCTCCGCCCCAAACAGCAGCAGAGACAATAGGGTTGGAGAGCATGGTCCACTCTGATTCATTGTCCCCTTTGAGGACCTACCTGACAGAGGGTTCAGCCAGGCCTTCCCATCAAACCCTCACAGTATGTTTGGGTCTGCCAAGTCTTTACAGGCTACTTCCCTTCCAGCCCATCAGTAATGCCACAAATTAGTGATTGGTACCCCTCTCTTTATGTGAGTGTCCAAGACACGCAGACAAAGGTCACCTGAAACCACTACAAACTTGATCATCAATATCCTGCTGAACGTGGTGTTTGTTATGAACAAACTATCATGAGCACACAAGTCTAGCAATAAGACGCCACTCAGGTTAAGATCAGGAAAGTCATTCTTTCAAGGTGCCACCATCATTGCCCAGGTGGGCACTGAAGTGCCACAGAAGGACAATGGAGTCCCCCATTGAGGTGCTATTCAGTACCCCAAGAGACACCAGGAAGGCAAGATAATCTGAAATGTTGTTTAACCCAAAGGCCAAAACCAAAGTCAAAGACCTATCCCCTGCCCAAAGGCCAAGGGACACAACACTCTTGTCCTACAAAGGGGAACTCCAACACTTGGTGGCTGAGCTGGATATCTGTCTTCGACTGCCGTCCAAATGGGACCAGCCCCTTTTGAGCTGTCCGCAGGTGGTGGACCAATGGGGGAGTGATCCCACATCATTACTTTGGTCTGGACCCGAACAGCGCCAGTGGGAGGAACCACTAATCACTGACCTGGTCATTTACCTGTGAGCCCAACCCCCAAAAATGGGTTCTCCACCACGATTTCCACTCTTTAGGCAATGAGTTTTAGCACACAGCAGCATGTAAAAAGCCATCACAAACACTGGTGTAAACTCATGACACAGATGGTGTGATTGTTACTTAACAGTCATCTGCTCTACCACCTCGGAGTAGTGCAACGTGCAGTTCATGCACCGACCTAAGTTGATAAAATGCATAATCCATTCCCACGGGAATTCCACGACTCCTGTTGCAGTCCGCATAGAACAGAGTCTGACCTTCGACCTAGGAGGTTCCTAGGTTTAAGGTCAGACTCTGTTCTCTGGGTTCTGTGTACTTAACTCTAGCAGCAAGAGTTGCACCTGAGGGCCGTTTCGACCATTACTTCTGTCTGTCTGCGGCTCAGTTTGAGCATTAATCCAAGCGTGGGGGGAAAAAAATCAAACTGGGAGATCTTTTTAATATTGTTTTGTTGAAAATAAGAAAAACATTATAAGCCTATGAAGCTAGAGTGATCCTGAGCAGTACAACAGCACTCACAGCGGCTCTCCGGGCTTGTGGGCAGCTAACCCCCAGGAGGCAAGGAGACCGGGCTTCACTG
>NC_050515.1:4529927-4532290 GCF_002922805.2 Oryzias melastigma
ACCGCTGACAGAATCAAACGTTGGAATGGTTCTCCCTCAAAGGCTTCAACAATGACTTGTACAATTCTCCGGCGTTATTAAAGTAGAATCTGTTTACATCCCGCGATTCGTGGTAGAGGCGTGGAAAGAGGCGGGGACTCACAATAAACTCACTCCAGATTGGTGACAGTACTTCCTATAGATTCCATGACTCAGTTATGACTCACAGAGACTCAGACCAATCGCTGGAGATGGGTTGCAGACGTTTGTAATATGGCGTTATCCGTTTCAGGAAGTGATGGTGAAAGCGGCGGCCTACTTTAACGAGGAGTGGAGGTAATGCATTTCCAATGGGGGACCTCATGGCTCGCTAAGTCCATTATTTTTACAGTCAATGGACACAACACAACTAAAGCAACTGTGCTGCAATCACAAAAGTATTTTTTTAAAGAAAGAAAAGTTTGATAATATTTTTGAAAACAAAAATATTTTTTTATTAAAAGTTTGTAAACACAAAAACTAATTTTTGAAATAAAAATAGTTTGCAAATGGTAACATATTTTAAAAGCAAAAAAGACAAAATGTGCAAAGACAAAAAAAAAATAAAGCAAAAAATATTTGAAAGTAAAAAAAAGGTTTTGAAGGCAAATATTCTCATTTGCAAATTATGACTTTTTTCTTTCCATTTAATTTGCAATTCCAAACATTTTGATCTTAAAACTGACTTTTGCTTGCAATATGGTGGCAGAAAAAATCCCTCCATACTGTCTGTTTTTAAATTGATTAATGCAATGTTTTGGCATTTAGGCCTTCATCCGATAAATTTAATCAGATTTTTTGGTTGAAGGCCTGCACAGAAACCTTTATGTTTTCTACACCAGGGTCTGTAATCTTCAACACTTAATTTGGGATGACTAAAACCTGTTAGAGCCTCAAAGTCTTAATTCACCCTTTACGAAAATAAAACACTGATTTGTGTTTATGTTGTTTCTTTTATGATAAATTAACTGTTGTTTTTATTTGGCAAAGCATAAACATAAAGAGAGAATAAGCTTTTATCAAAACATTAAATCGTGTACCACTTTTGACAGAAGCTCACATGAGTTCCTTTCAAAATAAAATACATCCTGTCATTTAGAATAATCTAAATTCAGCAAATGCAGTAGTGACCTTTAAAAATATATAATGTGACTTTTTGTGATGAATCTCAGCCATAAATTTGTAAATTCATGAACAAAAATTAAATGAGAGTTATAACTAAGTTACCCTATCCATGTTTTTTAAACAATGAAGTCCACTTAAAATCCTTTAATTTGTTCAAAAAAAAAAATCACCGTATAATCTGATGTTTCTTAATTCTAGATGTGCTGACTGACTTTCAGTTGATTTTCTATGAAACACGGCACAGTTTTAGTTAATTTACTGAACTCTTTTTACTACTTATTTACTTTTTATTTTACGGTTATTTTAACTTTTAATTTATTTTGAATGTTCATAACGTATTCTGATAAGATGAGTATTTTAATCATAAGTGAAGTGAACCGCAGTTTTCAGATGAACAGAAGAAAAGTTTAGTTTTTTTATGCAGAATCTCTAGACGCTTCAAATTCCAGCAGAAATAAATGCAGCACAATTAAATCTACGTTTTCCCTTTTTTTCTCCACCCAGGATTGCATTTCTTTAGAATAAATAAAAACCAGCTATCTTCAGAAAACTGCTTAAACCCTTTTAGGGTTACAAAGTTGCTGGAGCCTATCCCAGCTTCATACCTGGGGCCAATTTAAAGCCACTGATGAGCCCATAAATCCTGTTTTTGGATGGCGTGAGGAGAAAACTGACCAGGAGAACACGAAAACTCCACACAGAAAGAACCCAGCCAGGATCTGAACTGTTAGATAAGTGTGCTAACCACTGCACCACAGTACAGCCCATAAATCAAACAACAGAGTAAAGAAAAACAAGACAGAAATTGAAGGGAATAATTGCTTCTTTGAAAGTTAAACAGAGTTCTGGTTCCTGAAAAACACGTCCGGCAGAAAGGAGGCTGTAAACTTTACATAATGCACCTACACGATAGCGTCTTTTCAGTTGTTATGCTTTAACCTTTAACTGAATGCTCAACCAAACACTGGGAATATTTAGAAAACATGTTTTTAAACATATTGATTGTGTGTATTACTCCCAAAGGTATGGAGCCACTAAAGAGTCATAGAAGAAAAATGAAAAAATTGAAGCAAAAAAATTCTGGTTATTAACTAATGCGCACCAGATAGTAACTGATGCGCACCAGATAGTAACTAGCAGAGGTGGGACCAAGTCATTGTTTTGCAAGTCCGAGTCAAGTCCCAAGTCTTTGTCCTCAAGTCCGAGTCAAGTCCCAAGTC
>NC_050515.1:4532316-4559637 GCF_002922805.2 Oryzias melastigma
ACCAGCTACTATCTGGTGAGCACCAGTTAGCAACTAGTAATTTTTTTTTAACTTAAATTTTTAGATTTTTTTTAAATTTATTTACTATCTGATGCGGAGCAGTTACTAACCAGAAATGTTTTTTTAAATAAAATTTTAAGTAAAAAATTCTAGATAATGCACACCAGATAGTAACTAGAATTTATTTTTTTACTTCAATTTTTAGAAGAATACTTTTTAAGTTAATATCTGGTGTGCACCAGTTTTTAACCAGAATATTATTTTTTTCCCCAAAAAATTTAAGTAAAAAAAGAAATTCTAGTTACTATCTGGTGCGCATCATCATCTTTTTTTCTTTACTTCAATGCCCCTTTAAAGCAAAAATGTCAAAGTCAAGGCCCGGGGGCCGGATCCGGCCCTCCAGATCATTTTATTATATTATTATATTATCATTAATGACCCGATGTTATCTTGAGCTCATTTCTAACTTGAATAATTTTGACAAAATATGTATTTTATGGAGAGTCAAATATTGAAAGTTATTTAAGGTTTAAATTGATTTATTCTGGAATAATATTCCTGACTTTTGATTATTCAGAATTATGTTAAAAAGTTACGGTTTTAAAGTTTTAAAAATTGGCATTCTTTGACCCTTTTGGACCATTTTAGCATTTACTAAGATTTTTTAGGCTATTTTGGAGTTTAGCTAATATTTCAGCTACATGCTAGCTGTTTTGGCTAACCTACGTTTTTTTTTTTTTAGGTTAATTTGGCATTTAACTAATCTTTTAGCTGGCTATCAATTTCAGCATCTTCAGCTGCCAAATTCAGCTTCCAGCATTCACACTAGCATTATCACAGGTAATGATATAAATCTAGTTCATAATTATGTTAAAACGTTTTAAAAATGTTCTTCCAGAGTGTTCTATGAATGTTTGTCAGGTGTGCTTTGTACGTTGTACGATTGAGTTTGACACTCCTGATCTAATACTATAGAAAGAGAAATAATATGAGCGGACACATTACAACTGTAAAAAGACTTTTATTACATTCTTCAACCACAGACAGTATCACCATTGTGCAATAATAACACTTCACTGTGTTAAAACCTCTTGATCTTCACAACCGTGTCATAAATTATCTCATGTTAAAATCTACCTTGATTTCATAGTCTTAAAATAGAGTAGAAAGATCACCGACCGAGAGAAGGATCATGACGAGACAGAAGCTTTTAGTGAGACATTTTTAAAAAATAAAAATAGTTACATCTCTGCAGGACAAAAAGGACACTAGACGGACGAGAAACAAAAACAAGGTGAGAGTTTAGAAACGATGGATCACACCAACACAAAATTCAAAGATTACATTTCATCGTTTATATTGATCGTTTCAGATCCTACTGAAGCTATGATTCAAACTCAGAGAGGATCCTGCGGCGCGAGCGGCAGGAGGAAACACGTCCAAAAACATTCACCACAACATCAACTGTACACAGTGATCAAAGCCTTCAGTGTTGTGCTGACAGAGAGCCCAGCTATCTCCCCGAGCGCCTCTCTAAGTGCCGATCAAAGTGGCGCTCAAAGTTCGAAAGCGCCGTTTCTGACGGGATTTTTGGTACCGTCTGGTTTTAGTGCCGCGGTAAAACGTACCGAGAACGGCGGGAAAAAAATTATTGCACAATCCCTCAATGCCACTATCCGCAGTCGACGGCAGGGCGGCTCCAGGGGGAGTGAACAGCACCGTTCCAGCAGAGCTGACTAACTCCGCCCACATTCAGCTGTCGACCGGCGAGGAGAGCGAAGCTCCTCCTTTAAATACAAGTCAAATAATTAATATATAAATAAAGTCATGAATTGGAGCACTTTTCTTTATCTGATCAGATCTGGACTGATTGGTGAGATCCAAAAGCGCCCCCCCCCCCAGTATATATTAGAGTGGTCATCACTGGCCTTTGAGCTTTCAGCTCCGATCGTTCTGTTTGCCGAGCCTGAACTCAGGGGGGTAGCTGACTCTCTGTCACCTTTGTGTTGCTCCATGTAGTGTTCAGAAACAGTGAGGTAGTCAGGGAGGGGTGGGGGGTCAGCAAACACATGTTCTACCCGCTCACGCCAAACCCTCGTCTTCCTCGCTCGGTGGCAGCCGTGAGTCAGAAGAGCGTTTGGTTTCACAGCTCCAAGTTCTGCTGCTTTCAAATGGGGGTGGGGGGCGTCTCTTATGAAACATGGAAAATGAAAACTTGTTTTTCAGTTACAATCATTTTTGTCCCTGAAGCCCAAATTTTGGACCAGAAGAACAGAACAGAACCCTTCATTTCTCACAAGAATAAAGTTCTCTTGTTTTAAGAAATCAAACGGAGGCTTTTATATATAAATATATATATATATATAAAAATCTAAAAATACGCTTTGAATATCTCTGTACTGCTGTTGCGCTAAGTGTCTTCAGAAAGGGAAAAGGGAGTTGGACTGAGGTCATCGATTGCATAAGAAAAACAAAGAGACAGGAGTTACATCAGTACTTGGGTTCGGTGGCGGAGCGACCCGACGTTCTCTGGCGTCTGACACCTCCTCAGCTCACCTGCTTGATCATGGTCCCTTTAAGCTGTTTGTTCACACGTCACAAAACGGAAAACTACGGCTGCTACCACACGGACGGAGCTAAGCTAACCACCAGAGCAGGCGACGTGACTGTGAACCTCCACGGAGCGCGCTGAGGGTTTCAGGCGGACATTCGGCGTCGAACCTTCGGCTGCGCTGGGTTACATTCAACAGTTCAACTCTCCTGAGGCGTCTCCAGAACAATCCTTTCAATTCAATTTATTTGGGCTTTTTTTACCTTCTTAAAGCAGCCGCTGAAGGTGGGTGGATCTCAGGGCAGTCGTGAAGCTGCTCAAAGGGGGCGGGGCCACGGGGGCTTGCAGGGATTGTCACCAGGCTGCAGGTTGTTTCTGCCACCTTTTTGCTTCATCTAAATACGCCTTTTAAAAGTTGCCACTCCAATCACAGCCGAGAGCCGCGCTAGCCCTCCGTGGAGTCTGGAAAGGCGATCTCGCTGCCGAAAACCTCCCTGTACAGGGGGGGGAAGCTGTAGGCGGTGTCAGGGTGGACCAGGCGGAAAAACTCCAGTTTGTCAATGTGGAGGTTGCAAATGGACCTCATCAGGGGCAGCTTGGAGACCATCTACGGAGGAGGAACACGTCGAGTTTAGTAAAAACGACTGCTTGTCTTTGCAGGAGTGGGAGGAGTTGCCGTACCTTTGCCAGCTTCTCCTCAGACGCGCCTTTGTTCTGCAGGCAGCGCTGAAGAGCCACGTAGACCTTCTCCTGCAGCTTCTGAACCTTCGGGACGTCAGTCAACCACGGCCGGTCTGAGAACAGCAGGTTTGGCACATTAGAGCCTCGTGGTCAACAACAGGGATTCAGCACAGATGCACTTCAGTCACTTCCTGTTTGAAGGTAAAATACCCGTTTGGACTCGGTATCGAGAATCATTCAGATACGATTCAATTCCATTCACAACAGTCTGAATCAATTTGATTCTGATTTTTTTTTAAACCTCAATTCAATTTTGAGTTTATACATTTAGACACATATTTTTAGAGGTACATTAATAATCTAGATGTATTTGTTTAGAAATAATATAGAAATCTACTTTATGTTTTGAATATATTTATATTAATCTGATCCAGTTCACTGTAAATGTATCAGTGAAATAATGAGATTGTTAATATCATCCAGAGTTACATGGATTCTCTGAAGGAGAAGTTCTAACAAAAATGTTCAGATCATTAACATTATAAACATTGTTCTGGAATGATATTACTGCCTTTTTATTATTCATAATTATGCTAAAAAGTTACAGTTTTAAAGGTTTAAAAATGTAGTTTTCGAGTGTTCAATAGATGTTTATCCTGTTCAGCCTAAGGTGTGTTTTGGATTTTGGCCTCTTGTGCGATTGATGTAGTGGATACCTGCACATTTTGGTGAGTTTTTGAGTCTGTGCTGAGGGTGAAAGTTTTTTTCAAAGCCATAGTAAGAAATAAGAATCGTGAAAATCTGATCCTTCAATCCATGACAGCTGCAGAAAGAATAACTATTAAAAGATGGCGTGGCCCGTCCATCAGCACATGCGTATGAATTTCCTTAATTTGAAGCTGTCTTGTCATCACCCTCTAAATGAAGGAATGTGCGGCTGGAGCATCAAGGGAAACAGAAAAGTACAGAATCCTGTTTGCTCACACAGAAGCTTCATCAGTCAAACATCAATCATTTGGATTTTGGCCAAATTCCAACATCAAAGCAGGTTTCATCATTTAGTACAGTCAATGTTTGACATTCGTTGCTGCCCAACATTCTATTTACTGTAAATGAAATACCAGTTCAGCCAGTTTAGCTCAGAGCGGTTAGTCAGCTGAAATGGGATTTATGATCTCACCGGGTGAGAGGAGCACCGCCGCGCTGAACAGAGCCATCTCCTCCTCCGTCATCTGAATGCGGCTCAGACTCTTCGCCAGCTCGAAGATGGCGCTCACCAGGTCGTCGCAGCCTTGGGCGCGAGAGAAGAAGAGAAAGTAAGCAAAGCAGAACATAAAAGCTGAAGCGTTTCTGTGAAGGACAGGGAGACTCACCCAGAGCTTTGAACAGCTGCGCGCTGGCAAACTTCCCGTCGAAGAACAAGGTGTTGTTGATGGGGTTGTAGGCCCGACACATCCGGATCAGGAGGACGTCCATGCAGCCTGTCCACACACAGAAATACAGATGAACGATGAAAGTTTAGACACCCTTCTTTCAAGAAAAATGGTCTTGCAAGAAATATTTTCTTATAAGAGCTCTTTGGAAGACAATGTTCTTGGTAAATTTTCTTTTTTTATTGAAAAAAATAGAATTTTTGATTGTGTTATGCAGTGAAGACACTGTAAATAGAAACAATCTGATTAAAATAATCCTAATCTCAGCGTTTGATGGATGTGAAACTCGTTTCAATGGATTTTAATTTCCTGGCAAACATCAGATCTGAACAAAACGGGAATTGAACCTGCGACCTCCCAATCAAAGGTCAACCGCTCCACCTTAAATCAAATCTGCCTTTTTTTCATCCAAATGTTACATTCTCCAGCGGTTTGTCAGCTATGACAGATTATTACACAGGAATCTCAGGTAACGTTTGGACTTAAATTGCAGCTTCATCTAACTTTACGACTTTGTCTTTAATAAAAACAGTGGAAATGTTGACAGAAATCTCGTTGGGATCAAAAACGAGTCATCCTGCTCTCCAACTTTTGCTGTTTGGAGGCGGCTGTCCTGAAGAAGCTGCAGGATTGAAACAAAGATGGCCTTTCTTCCACTGAGAACAACCACAGAGCTTTTTAAATCCGCCTGCTAGCATGTGACGCTGAGAAGTCAAACAACGCTGAGAGCAACATGACAGCTATATTTGTCAGAGACTCCAGTCTGCCCGGTAATTACTCGCAGCTCTGTCGGCTGTGCGTGTCGGCCTGCAGGATGTGGTTGTGTTGCTGTCATGCACTGACCTGCTTTCAGGAGGATAATCTGATCGTTCTGACAAAGATCCATAAATCCAGATATGCGCTTGGCAAACTCCACGATGTACTGGATCGCGTTGGTGATCTGAACGGCACATTTCTGCCACATCATCTCAGCGGACTGAAAGAGAGGAAAAAAAACAGGAATTAAGGATGAGAAGTAGCATATTTTAGCTACATGTTTTGGCTAACCTAATTTTCTTTTTTTTGGCTAATTTGGCATTTAGCTTATATTTTAGCTGGCTATCAGCTTCAGTGTTTTCAGCTATCAATTTCAGCATCTTCATCAGCCAAATTCAGCTTCCAGCATTTACACTAGCATTATCACAGGTAATGATATATTATGTTAATTATGTTAAAAAGTTTCAGTTTTAAAGTTTTGAAAATGTAGTTTTAGAGTGTTCAATAAATGTTTTTCCTGTTCGGCCCGCGACCTAAGGTGTGTTTTGGATTTTGAACCGTTGTACGATTGAGTTTGACACTCCTGGTCTACAGCCTCAAATCAAAAACAAAAGTCCCCAAAGTTCCGTTTATCTCCGAAAGGCTCTAGCCTTGACCAAAGAGACGGAATGTACCATGAGATGGTTCTAGCTATCACTTTTAAAAGATAAGTCTTTACTCTTAAAGTTTGTTAAAAAGTTACAGTTTTAAAAGTTTTAAAATGTCGTTTTAGAGTGTTCAATAAATGTTTTTCCTGTTCGTGACCTCAGGTGTGTTTTGGATTTTGGACCCTGTGTGATTGAGTTTGACTCCTGCTTTAGACACTCACCCTGCCGATGTACGAGCGCGTCTCCTCGGGGTTGTAGAAGGTCCAGGCCAATCTCCTCAGCTCCTCCGTGCTAAACTGACTCGTTTCAATGTGGGACTTCACCACGTTCTGTGTTATGCGTTCTATGTGAAGGAAGGCGCTCATTAGAATCGTCCCCAAGTGAAAGGCATTTAAAGATTTCTGAAATCACTGACCGATCTCCAGCAGGGAGCATCCGTCTGGTACCGGATTGAGGATCGCGTGTGAGAAGAGTCCAGAATCGTGCAGCAGCTGGTACTCGTGTTTGATGCTTTGGTTTCCATCGACAAAGTCCAAGTTGGTCTGCTCTGGTGAGCTTTGGGAGGAAGAGCTGCTGCCGGCGCTCCCGTCCAGCATGTCCAGGTTGCAGTATTCTCCTCCTGGTTCCCCCGGGGTCAGGGGCAGGTCAAAAAGGAGGCCATCTGGCAGCTTGGTGATGTCATCCAGGTCGCTGAGCGTGGTGCTGGAGCCTCTTCTGCAGCTGCGGCCGTAGTCCGGCATATCGGCGTTCTCCTCGCGTGCGCCGGCCCCGGCACACTCCTGGGACTGCCGGTGTTTCTGGACCTCAGCATACAGACTGTCTCGCTGCTTTTTGGACATGCGGCCAAACTTCACAGCTGCAACAGGAAGACCAGAAACCCATCAGAGTTTTCTGGAGCTCTACAACCACTCAGCCACTTCAGACGGAGGCTGGAAACTCCGACAGAGAAAACCCATGGACTCACCATCGCGACTCATGCCCAGAGCCAGACACTTCTGCAGCCTGCAGTGCTGGCATCGGTTCCGGTTGGTCCGGTCAATGAGGCAGTTCCTTTGCCGGGAGCAGGAGTACATGGCGTTGTTCTGCTGACTGCGCCGAAAGAAGCCCTAAAACACATGAACGTCTTTAGCCGTCAGCAGTGCAGGTTTATGTGCTGCTGCGATGGTTATGACCTGCATGTTAGCACTCACCTTACAGCCCTCACAGGTGATGACACCATAGTGAATCCCTGAAGACTTGTCCCCACAGATTTTACACGGGATTACTTCTATTTGAGCTGAAAAGTAACACAGGAAACATGTTTCAGGTTATTGACCCGTCTGTGCTTCACAGAAAACATCAAATCAAGCTTCAAGAATAAAACATTCTTCTAATTTAAATCTACTTTAGCCAACGCAGCGGACATGTGGTAGAGTGTCCGCCCTGAAACTGGAAGGTTGTGGGTTCAAATCACTTCCGAGTCATACCAAAGACTCCAAGTATGGGATCAAACGTTTACCTGTCTCACACTCAGCAATGAATGGCTGGATTGGGGGGGTAAGGCTCTCAATGGTTCCCAAGTGTACTTGATATTCTATATATTTTTATTTTTTATTGTCTATTCCTTTCTTGCAGAAAATTTCTTGAAGTAAATCAATCAATCTGTCAATCCATCCATTCATCCATCCAGCAACCAATTTACCAATCATTCCACAATTAAACCAACCAGCCATCAACCAGTCAACCGTCAACCAACAAATCAGCCAACCAATCAATCAATCACTCAACAAGTAAATCAACCAAACAACCATCAACCAACCCATCAATCAACCAACAACCAACCAAAATCGATTTAATCCAATTGATTTTGATTGTATTATAATACTAACATCTATAATCTATAACAGGTGAAATCAAACGATTTTCATTATTTTAATTATTCGTTTTTATGTTGGAATTAATAAAATGTTCTGTTTTAAAATTATTATATTTTTTTGATAAACCTTTTCTTTTGCTACTGCTGTAGTGCTGAAATAAACTCAATAAGAACCATAAGAGGCATTTGTGGTGCAAAGACCAAAGATGAAGGTTAATGTGGAACAGAATGAAAACGATTCCATTCAGTGTTTCTGCACGTCGGCATTGAGATTCATGTTTCAGGAGTAACAGGAGCCACACGAGGGTCAAGTGTAGGTGTGCATCCATCATCGGCCTTGTTTCTGCTGAGCCTGAGCGCTGTTACCCAAGAACAGCCTGTTCTTTTCATTATGCTGTTTATCTAAGTAGCCGGGCCTTCTTCGGCCCAGAATAGCAGGTCAATTGCATTAGCCGAGACCTGGGGTTATAAAGTTTCACAGCTCCGCCGTCCTCAGCCGCTCCTCCACCACCAGCTACATGTTAACAAAGGCGAATTGTGGAGCTGCAGGGAGCCGCCGCTGACTGTTGACCCGCCGTTTCATTGGTCCAGAGCAGCAAACCATTCCAGGAGTGCTTCTGCGGAGTCACACAGGGCTGCTAAATCAGAGGGAGCGCTTCAGCCGGTCCTTCAGAGAACAGCTTTTGGTCAAAAGCCACTTTACAGAGCGGCGAATCACATGAGTCACTCGATGACGTGCGTCACGCTAAAGTCAAAGCAGGACAGGCTGATGAATGACTCGATTTGGGCAAACAAAGTCTACGTTTTACAAAAAAGTATTTGATCTGGGGATGAACAAAATGGAGGGATGGACAGAATGAGTGGAAAAATCCTCCTTCCTTCCCCTCGCTCCCTTTATCCTCCCCCCTCAAAGCCTCACCCCTCCTGCCCCCTCCAGCTTGTTATATAACTGCTGTCTGGCTGAATTCCATGAAGGCACTCATTCAATGGGGCTGTTGTCGTGGCAACAGAGACGATCCCTCCCTACCTTCGCGCCCTCCCATTGGCTGGTGGCCGCGGGGCCGCGCCGCAGACTCGCCGCCTCACCTGCCAGTCAGCTGAGTGGCACAGATCAGGACCAGCGAGCAGGAAGTGCTCCACTGACACAGTTTCCCATTCAGCTGAGGGGGCGGGGCTTGTGACCACAGCCTGACAGGCAACATGGTCTGATTTCTCACGGGTTTTAAGGTGGAACCAACAAGTGAAACCGGAGCACCGACTTCCATTTCAGCTGAAACACTTTTTTTGAGTAAACAATAAAGACAAATAAGACTTTTATCTTTTATGGAGACATTTTATGTTGAAAATATATTATATTGTGTGTTTAAACTAGGGGATCCACTTTATTAGGTTCACTATCTGTTGCATTTTTTGGTTTATATTTATTGTTTTGAAAAGAAAATAAGTATTGATTAACTAAAAATGGCAAAAAAAAGTTTTCCCTTTCGTTATCACAAAAAAAACGTTTTTTTCCGCTTTGCTGAAATTCAAAGAAGCAAATCAATGAATAAGAAGAGGAGTAAACTTTTCCCATCAACGTCTACAGATGAAGGCGGCGAAGGACATTAAACTCTCCGCATCCCTGCGGCTCGTGGGTGAAATTTCAGCCGGCGAGAACCATAAATCTATTTTCGTTGGGATGCAGTCGACCGTCTCGTATTTATGGACGCTCGTCTGGCCTGTTAGCTAACAAATGTTGCACAACTCCCATCACTCCAGCAAAGGAAGCAGATTCCAGCGTAAACAACTCTGTGTGATCCTTGTTGCTACTGTGTGATGTGGAGATCAGCCTCATCCAGGATCACAAACTTCTCCTTCAGCAGGTTCTGATCCGAGTCTCATGTGATGTTTGAGGCCGTCAGATGAACTTTGGTGGAGTGATGAGAGGAAAGCTGAGCTGCTACAGATCGCTAACACAGACAGATGAAAGATCCTCATGAAAGATTGGAGCAAATACCTGCATTATCCACCACACAGAAGAGCGTTTCACGCCAGTTTGTCCTTTGGATAAAAACAATATTCCCATCTTTGGATCATTTCTCATGGGTGTTGCTGCAATCATCTACAGAGACTTTGTCCTGTCAAACCAGCTAATCAAACAGAGTCCAATGTCCTATTTACCCAGCAATTTACATTACCTGCCATACTGTAAACTAACACTTCACACAGAGTATAAAATGTGTCAAAGTCAAGGCCCGAGGGCCGGATCCGGCCCTCCGGGTAATTCTATCCGGCCCTCCAGATCATTTTATTCTATTGTTATTAATGACCCGATGTTATCTTGTGCTCATTTCTAACTTGTATAATTTTGACAAAATATATTTTTATGTAGAGTAAAATATTGGTAGTTATTAAAGGTTTAAGTTGATTTATTCTGGAATAATATTCCTGCAATTTTATTATTCATAATTATGATAAAAAGATTTTTTAGGCTGTTTTGGAGTTTGGTGAACATTTCAGCTACACGCTAGCTGTTTTGGCTAATTTAAGCTTTTTTTTTTACTTTTTAGGATATTTTGAAGTTTTGCTATTTTTTCAGCTAAATGCTAGCGGGTTTTTTTTGTTTGTTTGTTTATTTTTTAGGCTAATTTGGCATTTAGCTAATATTTTAGCTGGCTATTAGCTTCAGTGTTTCCAGCTATCAACTTCAGGCTATTTTAAACCTTTTATATTATAATATTTCATGCTATCTGTTTTGTTGATTTAGGCTTTTCTTTTTAAGTGTTTAAGGCTATTTTGAAAATTAGCTAATATTTTAGGAAGCTATCAACTTTAGTGTTTTTAGCTATTAATTTTAGCATCTTCAGCTATCAGCACTAGCATCTTTAGTGGCCAAGTTCAGCTTCCAGCATTCACACTAGCATTAGCACAGGTAATACTATGAATCTAGTTCATAATTATGCTAAAAAGTTATGGTTTTAAAGTATTAAAAATTGACATTCTGCTAGCTTTTTTCCACTATTTTGCCATTTGCTAAGATTTTTTTGTCTATTTTGGAGTTTAGCTATTTTTTTCTGCTACATACTAGCAGTTTTGGCTAACCTAAGGTTTTTTTTTCAGGTAATGCTATATATTTAGTTCATACAGATGTAATTTAGCATGTGTGCTAATTCTGCCATTTTTTTAATGTTAAAAAATTGACGAATATGCACTGTTCTAATTTAAATAAATATATACATAAAAATAACAATTATGTTAAAAAGTTACTGTTTTAAAGTGTTCAATAAATGTTTCTCCAGTTCGGCCCGCGACCTCAGGTGAGTTTTGGATTTTGGCCCCTTGGACGATTGAGTTTGACACCCCGGTTTAGAATAAATATCCGCCGGAAGAATTCTGCAGAAAACCACCAATGAATTTCCTTTAAGATTCATGAGTTTGTCATCACACAGACATCCCTGACACGGTGACTTTACTGCTTCTGGACAAAACAGAATTAATAAAGTGAACTCCTCCCATCCACTGTAAAACACAAGAATATGTATATTAAGAAACCCCACTAACTCTCTAAAAATGCACCAAAGGCTAAACGGTTTCCTGATGGGCTTGATTTCAAACTGCACAAACCACTTACGGTCAATATGAATTTATCATCGTCAGTGACGTTTTTTTCATTTTCTGTTCTTCTAGCACAGAAATGAGACGATCCTGAGCTCCCAATCAGACGCAAAAAACTACTTTCGCTGCTCAAAGTCCAAACCCAGGAGGACCGGAGCCGCCCAGTCCAAACCAGGATAAAGAACATTACACAACCCTAATGCTCCAGAGCTATCAGTCACCTTGAATTCAAATCTCTCCGCTTGTTCAGCTGTCGCTATCTCTGGGAAAACGTATCGGAATGACACTCTGATGGGGCAGCCCAGCCTGAGCTGATGTCAAAGATGAGATTTTAGGAAATAATCTCCTTCCTTGGTGCTATCACACGTCTTGTTGTGTGAGACGTTAAATCTTCAAGTGTTTCAGAAACAGAGGGCACGGTGACACGGTGAACTTCAGGGGCTCCTTCCCAGCAGACAGGAGGTGTGAGGCCGAGAGCCGAGCGCTCCTGCTGCCCCGTACAACTCGGATTAGGTAAGAACCATTTATTGAGCTGGGATTGCATTGCCTCACACCTGCCAGGCCTCTTTATGCAACGCTTTACAAGAATAGACCTGTGAGAAGATGAAAACATCAACCAGGGTGGCTGGAGTTCTCCTTCACACCTAGGCGGGAAACACTTTGTTTTCTCCAAAATCTGATCAAGAAATCCTCAAATTCTGTACGGATACACTCTTTAGCACACGTGCCAAAGTCAAGGCCCGGGGGCCGGATCCGGCCCTCTGGGGGATTCTATCCGGCCCTCCAGATCATTTTAATGACCCGATGTTATCTTGAGCTCATTTCTAACTTGTATAATTTTGACAAAATATTTTGTTATAGAGAGTAAAATATTGAGTTATTTAAGGTTTAAGTTGATTTATTCTGGAATAATATTCCTGTCCTTTTATTATTCAGAATTATGTTAATAAATTACGGTTTTAAAGTTTAAAAAATTGACATTATAGCTTTTAGGGCAATCTTGGTATTTACTGAGAATTTTTAGGGTATTTTGGAGTTTAGCTAATATTTCAGCTACACTCTGTTTCAAATAATTTAAGCTTTTCTTTTTCAGTTTTTTAGGCTGTTTTAGGGTTAGGCTAATATTTACACACTAGCGGTTTAGCTAATTTAGGTTTTTTCGTTTTTTTTACGATATTTTGATATTTAGCAATTTTTTCAGCTACATGCTAGCTGTTCTGGCTAATTTGGGCTTTTTTTTGGCCTTTTTTAGGCTATTTTGGAGTTTAGTTAATATTTCATATCCCAGTTTCTTTGGCTAATTTAAGCTTTTCTTTTTAAGTTTTTTAAGCTGTTTAGGAGTTAGGCTAATATTTCAGCTACATGCTAGCTGTTTCAGTTAATTTAGGCTTTTTTCAACTTTTTACGATATTTGGAAGCTTACCTAGTTTTTCAGCTACATTTTAGCTGTTTTGACTAATTTAAGCTTTTCTTTTTATATTTTTTAGGCTGTTTTGGAGTAAAGCTAATATTTAGCTGTCTTTGCTAATTTAGGCTTTTTTATGATATTTTGAAGTTTTGCTATTTTTTTCAGCTACATATTAGCTGTTTTGGCTAACCTAAGTTTTTTTGGCTGGCTATCAGCTTCTGTGTTTTCAGCTAAATTCAGCTTCCAGCATTCACACTAACATTGTTCACAGGTAATGTTACATATCTAGTTCACAATTATGTTCCAAGTTACAGTTTTAAAGTTTAAAAATGTAGTTTTAGTGTTCAATAAATGCTGTTCCTGTTCGCCCCGTGTCCTCAGGTGTGTTTGGATTTTGCCTCCTGTCTGACTGAGTTCTCTGCTCTGCAGTAACTTTAGCCGCGAAGGGGAAGCGGATCTCAGCTGAACCCCGCAGGGCGCCTTGGTTAAGTGTGTCCTCGCTGTGCGCATATCCTGCCTGCAACATCCCTGCAGAAGGTTCTGCTGCTGCCAAAGGCTGAACAAATGCGAACATGGATGAGGGAATATCTGGGATTACATGATCCTAATCTCTGATTCAGAAACTGAGTATAAAGAAGTGATGGAGCCTCAAAAACATCAGAACTTCTGCACAGAACTGTTTGTTTCATCGCGGACGACAGGAGTCCTTCACGCACGCGCACACACGATGTAATCGTCATTGACAGAAGTAGGTCAATGGACCGCCCCGCGCGCGGACTGACCGCCGTCCGTCCTGTTGTTGGAGCTGAAAACGAAAACACACTTCAGCAGAACAACCCTTTCAAAATAAAAGTCCGGCTGAAGGAGACTTTTAATTTTGTTTAGGAATAAATTAAAACAAAGAAGAGAGGATGGCGGGAAACTGAAGCTCCTTGTTTGTGGTAAACAAGTGTTCCCAGCAGGTTTTAGTGCGCGTGGACCGTCCATGAATCACTCCGCTCACCCCCACCCCCACCCCTCTTACATAACAGGAGTCAGCGGCTCAACTTGCGAAAATTAAGAGGCTTAAGCGGCAAGAGGCGCATTTCTTCTGCGCAACACAAACAAAACAAACAAACAAACAAACTCACCGGCGCGTTGACGCGTTTCCCCGCAGAATTCTTTGCGCTTTTACGCATCCACTGACGCACTTTGAACTGTCAGCGCCGCGCCCCCCACCACCCAACACTTTGCCAACATGAAAAGTGTTCAGAGGAACAACTCACCTCTCATCTTCTCGGCGGTGAAGTTCAACCAACTCTGCGGAACATGGAGCGGGAACCGGAGGACGCAGAGAAAGACGCGCGGAAACTCGCTCCAAAGCGAAGCAGCAGCGAAGTGTCGCGAGCAGGAACCTTCATAGGGATGAGCCCCGGTCTGTAGGAAAACTCTCAGCCGGTTTCCTTCTAGTAGATTCCCGCCGCTGACGCTGGCGCGAAAAGGAACAGGAGCAGCTTCTCCGCGTGCGCTTCTTCACAGGTCTGCTGCTCGCTCTAACCTACTTTCTGCGCGTGGACTACACATGATCCTCACCGCCCGCCCGCCTCGTGCCCCGTGAGCACACGCGCGCGCACCACCCCTCCCACCCGCGCGCGCTTTAAGGAGGCTCTCGCGTGCGTGGGAAAGTGTGGCAGTGTGTCAGGACTGCGCGGCGCTCTCCAGCGTGGGAACCGAGTCAGAGTTCTGTTGGTTCGGATCAGGACCGGTTGATCCAGGCACACGTGAATCCTCCAGAAGCAACAACTGGACCTCATCCCCACAATGTAGACTCGGTTCCAACCAGATGCAGAATAACATAATTAAACACAAAATAAACAAATAAAAAACGACAGAAACTCATTCTGAAGAGTGGGGATTGATTTGGAAAAAGACGCTTATTTATTTTAAAAATGTATTCTAAATAATAGGAATCTGATGTTTGTGACGTGAATCCATAGTCACGTCTCACTTTTCATTCGGCTTCTCGCGGATCAGGAGCTCTGATTGAATCACAGGATTAACAAACTCTAATCTTCAAGCTGCTTTTGATTTTTATTTTCCTTTTGTCACATCATTTAAAGACTAGAATGTTGTGTTTGTATGTGTTTTAGTCACAAAAAAAATAAAAAAAACAGAGAGCGGTACAAAGTCTGTCCATCCATCAGTCCCGCGCGCGCTCTAAACTGCGCTCGTGCGCAGAAAGCAGAGCAGTCCAATCCAGCTGGCACGCGGCAATCTCCCAAAAGGCCAATCTTATTGATAACGGGTCTGATGAAAATAATTGATTTGCAAGCGTGGGCAAGATGACGAGTGTATCATGTAACTTAGGCACAGTTATGAAATGAGGAGAACTGGGAGATTATGGTAAGTAGGTTAGTGGAGCACGCGGCCTCCACTCCCGCCTCTCTCTGGGCGCGTGCGCACCGCGTCTCCTCATTGGACAGGTCTGCGTGCAGTCCTCGGGAAATGTCTTTTCAGGAGCTCTTTACAACAAACGGGTTGTCTGCAGCTCAGATTCGGACTTTCTAAAGGGAAACAAAAAGAGTTTTCTGAACGAAGCAAACAACAAGTTCTAAAAAATGTTTTGATATTTTCTAAACTCCAAAACCTTTTTGTTGGTCAGTGTGACTCTGTTGTGTCTCTGAGGTTGTGTTATATTCCACAGCGCCAACATACATCCGTTGTGTGGCTGCAGTGTCACTGACCTCCTGACCCTCAGCATTACGTAACCATAGCGATGCCCAAATTAGAACACTGAGCATGGAAAGAAGCAGGAGCTTAGAGCTTCATGCATGTTGCTCCCAATCAGCTTTCCAGATTAGGGGAGATGAACGTGCGTGTGCGTGTGTATGTGATGCATGTGTGTGCACGTTAGTGTCAAAGTCAAGGCCCGGGGGCCGGATCCGGCCCTCCGGGTAATTCTATCCGGCCCTCCAGATCCTTTTATTTTATCATTATTAATGACTCGATGTTATCTTGCTATTATTTCTAACTTGTATAATTTTGACAAAATATATTTTTATGGAGAATAAAATATTGAAAGTTCTTTAAGGTTTAAGTTGATTTATTCTGGAATAATATTCCTGCCTTTTTATTATTCAGAATTATGTTAAAAAGTTACAGTTTTAAAGTTTAAAAAATTGACATTCTGCAGCTTTTTGGACTATTTTGGCATTTACTAAGATTTTTTAGGCTATTTTGGAGTTTAGCTAATATTCCAGCTACATGCTAGCTGTTTTGGCTAATTTAGGATTTCCTTTTTAAGTTTTTTAGGCTGTTTTGGACTAATGTTAATATTTACACGCTAGCTGTTTTGGCTAATAAAAGCTTTTTTCTTTTTCCAATTATATTTTTAAGCTTAGCTATTTTTCAGTTACATGCTAGCTGTTTTGACTAACCTAATTTTTTTTGTTTTAAGGCTAATTTGGCATTCAGCTGATATTATAGCTGACGGTCAACTTGAGTGTTTTTTCAGCTATCAATTTCAGGATTTTCAGCTATCAGCACTAGCATCTTCAGAGGCCAAATTCAGCTTATAGCATTCACACTAACATTATCACAGGTAATGCTATACATGAAGTTCATAATTATGTTAAAAAGTTACGTTTTTTTGGACTATTTTGGCATTTACTACGTTTTTTTAGGCTATTTTGGAGTTTATCTAACATTTCAGTGCGATTAAGTTTACACCCCTGCGTTTGAGGAAGAGCAGACTCTTCAAACCTCTTAATGCCTGCAGCACACAGGTGAAGATCCGCTCACAGTCAGAGGTGTTTCTGCTCATTCAAAGCACGGAGAGCGAAAGCACTGACGATTCTATGGCCTCCAGCCCACAGAACATAAAGCCGGGCCCACAGAGAGGATTATTTTAGGATCCCGGGCTTGGCTTCCATAATCCTCTCCTCTCCTCTTACAGACTCGTTACTTTCTCCTCCTGCAAACACACATTTCTTTCACTTGAACCTTTGGGAATTGTAGAAAATTTCCACCTGGACTTGAAGAAAAAAATTAAATAATTTGTGAATGTGGCTGATTAGCAATTAGCTTCCCCATTTTTCACTCTGCTTGCCTTTTCCTGATGATGTGGGCTGACGTTCTGCCTCGTCTTTCCTGTTTTTTTACTGCTGGACTGGAGTGTAAAACAAAGTCAACTGAAGACACAAACCGGAAACAATAATTAAAAACTCGTGAATTTCCTTATAGTCCGCCTGAAAATCCAGTTTTTTGAGTTTTTAACATGTGTGTCATTTTTCTTCTGAACAAATGTAATAATAAATCATTTAGTTTTTGCACTTCTGAGTATTTCTCCTTTTAAATCTGTCAAACTGTCTTGGACAGACTCTGTTTGAATGAATGATCTTCTTTCCATCAACAGCTCTGCTGCACATGCACTAAACCCTCATCTGTTCCTAGTGTCTAGTTCAGGTTCTGGAGAAGAGAAGATGGTATCTTCACATTGACTGCAGTCAAATGAGCCGCCGTTCACATTTCTGTGGTCAAATCAGCATCACTGGATTTTTGGTGTGAGTTTCATCCAATACTTACGGTAGCAGGACTGAGAACGCTGGAAAATCTCCACCAGACTCCACGGAGCTTCTTGATGTGACCACGGAAATGTGAACGGCGGCTCATTTGACCGCAGTTGGAAAGGATTGTAAATCAATGAAAGAGCATTTTGATGTTAGCTTTGATTATTTTATCAAGAACTCTGAGAAACCAATGATTGAATGTATTGATCACAGTCAATAAACATTGGAGAATTAGCTAAAAGAGTCTTTGGTGAACTGGAAGGAGAAAGAATCAGGATTTTGGAGGAAGTTCTGTCCATGAAGATCTTCACTTCCTCGTCCAGCTGACATCCGGATCAGAACCATACGGCTGGACATTACCCAGATTGATGGATGTTTTTATGAATATTTACGCTAGCGAGACACAGAGATATCATAATCAGCTTGGGGGGGTTAGGGGCGTGGCTTTAGGAGCCCCGCCCCCTCAGAGGAGATTTTGGAAACAGAGGCTTTAGATCAACATGAAAAATGACTTTTTTAGGCAAAACCTCATAATCATAATTAAAACTTTTCCGGGAACGAAACTGTCGACTAATATGTGAAAGAAAATTAGACCTAAAAATGATGAATAAATATTTGGTTTAGCAGAAGCTCCTGACACAGAAACGTAGTCACTACCCAGTCAAGGTGAACTGGATGATCCAAACTGGGAACCAGAGTTAAGCTCCCTTTAATTGACTTTCAAGGTGACATTTCTTTCCCTCCTGCAGCTGTTGATACCAGAGATGGCTGAATCCATTATCCTTTGATTGCTTCACTTCCTGACGATGCGGCCGCTGTTTACGCAGCTCTGACAGACAATATCTAAACAACAGGACCGGGTTTGAAGCTGACATTTGGCAGCGCGGATCGGAATGTCATCCCTCCGCCGGCGCTGCTCGTCCCGGTGTCCGTCAGGACGGCTCTGCCTCCTCTCGATCTGACAATCCCAACAGGAGCAACGACTGCAGCCCTTTTCATGTTTTTGACAGGAGTTGACCAAAACACAAAGAAATCAATATCAGTTTCATCAAAAGAAGAGATGAAGAAAATGACGGTGTATCAGGTGAGGCTGCATCAGTTCATGGGTGTGCTTCCCGCTGGTGACTCATCTTTCAGTCCTCCCAGGATTACATTACCGAACCTGAATGGTATATTATGAGAAAAAACACTAATAAATCAACGGCAGCTTCATCCTTTGTTCTAAACGTTGAAACCTGAAGGTGACTCAGAGTGTCCGGACGTTGAAGGCCTTTTCTGGTGAAACAGGCTTTGTGGCATCGAGGGATTGCTCAATGTAATTAGATTTTTGTTATGTTTTTAGTTTCCTCTTGGTCTTTATTGTGGGAATTCTTAATAAGCCGTCAAACTAAAGTGATTCTCCAGCTCCTTTCTGAACGCTTTGTGGCACATAGAAACTCAATCACACTTTCAGCGATTTCAGTAATCATGGTATCAAAACGTTCCTCTTGTTCAGGACATTACTGCTTGTTTTTTTGGTATTTCTAAGCATTATAGTTTCTGAAATATTGAGCAAAATATACCCCATAAGAAATGAAGGAGAAAGTCTTCAAATGTCCTAATTTTGGGTAAATTAGCAACAAACCTTTAAATAAATTCATGGGCTATGTTTTCATCTTTTATAGTAATAAAAAAAAATTGGAGCTAAGCTAATATTTTAGCAACATGCTAACAATTTTGACTAACTTAGCTTACTGAGGAATTTCAGGCTATTTAGGAGTTTAGCTAGTATTTAAGCAATGTGCTGGCGCTTTTAAAATTTTTTTTGTGGTAATTTTGGATAATTTTTTATCTACCAGGGTTTTTTTTAGCATAATTTAGAGTTTAGCTTCTGTTTTAGCAACATGCTAACACTTAGGATTAATTTGCTTTACTGAGGAATTTTGGGCTATTTTGGAGTTTAGCTAGTATTAAGACAATGTGCTAGCATTTTTTATTTTTTTACTAATTTGGCATCTATGGAAGTTTTTATGCTAATTTGGAATTTAGCTAATATTTTAGCAACATGCTAACGTTTTGGATTACTTTGTTTGCTACAGAAGTTTTTTTTTCCCGTTAATTTAGAGTTTAGCTTCTAGTTCAGCAACAGGCTAATGTTTGGACTAGTTTAAGGAAGAACTTAAGGCTATTTTGGAGTTTAGCTAGTTTTTAAGCAACACACTAAATATTTTTGCAAAATGGGCATGTAGCAGGGATTATTAAGCAATTTTATTACACATTTTTCAGAAATTTTCAGCGCTCTTTCATAGTTCCTTAACAACATTTCCAAAATGTAACATTTTGCTAGTTGCTTTTGCATTTTCAGCAAAAAGCTTAGAAAATTAAAGTAAATTGTGTCAACATTTTTCAGCAAAAGCTTCAGCATCTGCAGAGACTTTCAGCAAAAAGCATTCACACCAGCACTGTCACAGGTAATGAAACTTTCTAATTAGGGTTTGTTTTTTACTGCACCAGGAAGACGAGCTGGAACCAGATCAGTGAGATGATAAAAGTGTGACAGCTGGTCGCAGGTTGTGATTTATGAGCACATTGCATGCGGTGTGAACATGCGGATCATCAACCATAAGGTGACATTTCCTGAGGAATAAATAAAATAAAAGCTTCCGGCAAAATCAAAAGCTTTGAAGAATTCAATCGCGTTCGAGGGATTGTTGGCGCGCTTGTACGAGCCGTTCCAGCAGAGTTCATTAAAACGAACAGACCCCCCCGACAATCTAAGAAGGATGAGACTGAAAGGGGATCTGCTGCTTCCATGACGACTGGCCTGCAGGCCCCCCAACCCCGCGGCGCGGCGCAGGTGAATCATCTGCCTGCTGGACGTGCTAACTCCAACAACACATTTGGACATGCAACACATGCTCCTGATATTCCAGCACATGCTGCACACATTGGACTGGTTCTGAGCCCACTGAGGTCCAGTACCCCCCCACCCCCACCAGTCCTAGAAGCAGTCACGCCTCGCTGACTAATGACAGCTCTATTACCAACCTAAATGAAGAAAGGAATTTCAGTGTGTGTGAATTTAAAGTAATTACTCTGCACTCACAGACTTCTGTTTGGCAAATAAAGACAGAGACCCTGAGAAATGAGTGAAGGGAGGATCCAGAAACGGAGCTGTTAAGGGTTTGAATCCAACAGGTGGAGAAATGTAATAACTGAAGTGGGCAGCACAGGTAACTCATCAGTCAGATTAGCAGATCATTTGCTTTATGAGGAAATATGTCTGAAGCCTGAAGGCAAAAATCTGTCAAAAACAAAAGTGAAAATATTTGAAAGAAATTAAAGCATCTTCCCTGGATGAAACAAAAACACGACGGTTAGTTCAACAAAGCAACTTTTAATCTTAACTAAGAGGGACTTTACACAAAATCCAATAGAAGCCGGGGTAAGTTCCTGTACTGGGAGTCTGTCCTATTTTTTTTATCTACCTCTCTATTCTTTATACTTTATTTTTCATTTAGTTTTCCCTGAATCTGTTTGGTACAGTGTGATTCATGCACAGATTTCAGGTTTGAGAAAACTCAAACCTGAAATCTGAAATCATCGGAGGAATATGTCTGAGAAACAAAACATGTATGAAACATAACGCCCAACATTTCAGCTTCTGCATTCTTGTAGAAGCTGAGGCGTGTGTTTTGGATTTTGGCCTCTTGTGCGGTTGAGTTTGACACCTCTGTTCTGGACTATAAGAAGAAACTAGAGAACATCCACACATGCACTACTAGGAGAACATGCAAACTCCATTCTGAGAGCTGGGAGTGGAACCAGCAGCTTGTCACTGTGAGGTGAGATCCTGTGTCTGGAGAACCACTACAGTTTATTTCTGTGCTGCATGGAGGGTCAGATTAACAAACGCTACAGGTTTTACTCCTGATCATTTCAGGTAAACGTTCTGTTCCTTTTTTTGTAGATTCTATCCAAATCAATCATCATTTTAAATCATTTCAGAGATGAGTCAGAAACTGCATGGTGGAGAACCGGAGGGCCAAAGGAGCTCCTGCTGGTCTCCAGAGTGAACCGGGTTGAAGTTTCTGCAAACGTCTGTCAGCAGTTAAACAGATTGTGAAGACTGCAGGCCCTCAGGACACCGCAGGAAATCCAGGAGGGTCTACGCAGCACAAAACCGCACTCCACATCATGAGGCGATGCTGTTGCATCATCAGTTTGCAACAGGAGCCAGCAGGGTTGAGCCTGACGGAGGGAGAACTCTCATCCCCGTTTCCACGACTACCAGCTCCGCCTCTCTACCATTCTCTGGACAGTTTTTAGATGTAAACACGATTAATTCTCTTTCCTCTTATATCAGTCAGGACTCAAACATGAATTAAACTGTATTTAAATACATGAATGGAGACACGAACCAAATTAGGAAACAATCTGACTACAATCTAACTTCATTTATTCAGTAACCGTCTAAAAGTGGAGAGAAGAGGGTTTGACTGGGCTGCACTTTGTGTCCCACATTTCCTCTGTCTGTCAGCTTTCAAAGGTAAATCAAGATGATGGGTTATGTACAGTCCGCCGTGCTGTTGTGGATTTCCTTATCCCTGATGAATCAGCACGATTACGCCATGTGTTTCTAACCTATTTACCCGAGCGTAACCCGCCGGTGTGCCGCCGGTCCGAGTGGACCGCTCCGACACAGCCCGAACGCTTCAAACTAACTGAAGCTTTTATAAAGATAATTCCAGTTTTCTAAGCAAACATAAGAGTCTCCCTCATTTGAATCCTTTCTACACCATCAGGAAGTTCCCAATGTGGACTCTTTGTTGGGGGTGTGTGGGTTCCCTCTTTCAACAGGAGATCAATTCAAATGATCAGGTTGAAGACATTTGACCTGATTGATCCGTTAGCCGCCTCTCTGGAATTGATCAGCTGATCGAGGTGAATTGGTTGGGAAAGAAAGAGTCCTCTCATCATTTATCCGTTCTTGTGCAGAAGGTTTCACCCTCCAACCCTCAGCGGTGAAACTACGACCCCTGGTGGTGAGACGCCAGAACGCTCCTTGCGTAACAGATGAAGCTCGACTGCTGTCCACATCAGCAGCAGATGAGATCTCCTGGAGCGCAGTGATTATAATGAAAGCATTATAATTCCATTTGTGTGTGTTTGGGAACTCGGGCATTAATATTCCCTCTAAGCCAGATTAATGTTGGAACAAACAATTACTGCTGCTCGGATTACATAAGCTGGTGGAGAGGACGCTGTGGGATGAAGAGGGTCTGTTCTTTTTGAGACGATATTCCTCTTTAATCGATTCAACTACTAAGATCTTTTAGGCTGTTTTGGAGTTCAGCTAATATTTCAGCTACATGCTAGTTGTTTTTGGTAATTCAGGCTTTTTAAAAGTTTTTTAGGCCGAATTTGTTTTTATACTTATGCTCAAAATGTTTTGTATGAGTTACAAATCAAGAATTTTGCACGCACAAATCTGAGTATTTTTTCTTCAGAAGAGGATCTCCTAAAAATGTGGAAAAGCTGATGTGAAGAGCTGCATATTAATACGATTTCACACGTGAGACACCATTGTGTGGTGAACCATCTGTGGTGAACTTGACAAAAGCCAGGATAGGCTCCAGCATCCCTGAAAGGGATTCATTGATGATGTTCAGACGACCAACAAGACTATGGAAGTTTTTCATCTTAATTTAGTCCGTTCAGTTTATTTTATTTATTTATTTTATGACCGACTTTCTGCTTCTGTACAATTACCAACATGAAGCCCAATGAGACGATTGTTTGGTGATAATGGGCTATAAAAATAAAATTGAATTGAATTCTGAATTTTTTGAACCCTTGATTTTCAAACAGAACAATGTTGTGCTCTGAAATATTATTTTCTATCTTTAATATTTAAGTGTTTTTAGTTTCCAGACTCAACATTTCGATGGCCCAGAAGTTCAACATGAAAGAATTTGATGGAAAAAATCTTTTGCTTTTGTTGAAAATTTCAGAAAATTAAAAGGTTTAATATATATATTTCCATTTATTTAAATGGAAAATTTTAAAATGCTATTTTTTTTTCATATTTTATATCTGGGAGGATAAACGTCAGTTTGGAGATTTTTTATGTTTCGTGGAGCAGAAAGACGTGAACTTCCCATACGGTCAAATATTTATTGTTGGTTCCTCTCCTCTTACTTACTGTTAAATAAAAGATGACATTCTTTTCAGTGTAACTAACGAGAGAGCTGTGACGATCACTAATGCATCAGAGGACTCCGTCATTCTCAAAGTACAGTAAATTGCTAATTACTCAAACGGATCTGCAGGAAAAATGAGGCTTAGGTTTATTATATCTTCCTAATAAGCTCTCAGTAATATTCTTGGATCTCAGCAGGAGCTTTAATTATCTTCCTGGACGTTTTCAGTGGAGAAGGATTGGAAATGAGGTCAGAGGAACACTTAGTAAATTTGTCTGGCTGGACTCTTTCGGACGACAAAAAATCATTTATTAATGAAACCTGAGAAAAACATCATTAAAGAAGAGAAAAATCTTCAGGGAAAGACAGCAGTTCAGTTTCTCTGCATGCAAATGAAATCTGTGAAGAGGTGCGATTACATCCTAGTGTGTGGCTCTTTATGACTGAAAGAATAAAGTTATCAACCGAAATATCTCCGGAAAGCTTTTGTGCCGAGTCTAAAAACGGTCTTAGCTCGGTAACTGCAGCTTTTGTCGTTGGCGTCATTGGAAATCAGCATTATTTATCTCGTAGGTGTGTAGGATTTCTTGTTATATAACACAAGGTAATGGTAAACAAATCCTCATTAGCGTGACCCGATGCGATTTGTGCCAGAAGCTGTAAATAATAGATCAAACTGAAGAACAGTTGACCCAGATCAGGAGCCCCTAAATTAGGAATCTAATAAAGCCGCCCTTTGACATGACAGAGAGAAGTGGGACGTTTGTGGGATTTGTTTGTGCGAGCAAACGTGTGGAAAGAAATGTGTGTCGTCTGCATAAAGCGGACACACATCCACAGACGTGGGATTGTTCCGCGTCTTGTGATTCCGACTTGTGATGGTTTGTGCGATCCAGAAGGAACTGTGGTCAGTCACACTGAGGCGGAGACAAAGCGCGGTTTGAAGCACCGATCTTATCTAGAAACTCATCAAAACTCATTTGATGCACAAGTTCACACTCAGGAAAGAGGAAAAGGTTTCTTTGGATGACAGAGTTTGGAGTTTTCCTAAACAAAACATCAATTTGTTTCTTTAACTGAATGATAATTATGACTTTGTTCTGTTTTGATTGAGCCATGATCCTGTACGGGGAGGTTGACCCGAACAGGTTCTGAAGGGAGTACCGGTGTGTCTTACAGTTCCTCGAGGCTCAAGGGAAGTCATGAAAATGGAACGTACTGTTGTGTGTGTGTGCCAAGTGTGTTGTGAGGTATTTGTAAATCTACCTGGACGTCTGTCGTACGGTGTCTTTACACTCCACTCTAGTCCAGGAGTGGGCAAACTACGCACGTGTTAAACTACACTAACAAAGTAAATTGATAATATTAATTATTCCAGGTGTCTCCCCATAGATGCAGCGATATAGACGACCTCCATGTGTTTTTTTTAAGATTTGTTGTTTTTCTGAAGTTCATGTGGAGTTTCTGGGGATTTTTCTGATCATTCCAACAGCACCTGAACGCAGCATTTCTTTAGGTTTGTGTGTTTCTCTGAGGGACGTCATCAGTGGCACTAAAATGAGAAAAAAGTCACAGATTTTCATCAGAATTGGGACGTCTGTCCAAATTCCATGTTATTTTTTCCTATAGGACACATTTTCTGCTGGTCCGGCCGTCGGTTTTTAGGGCCCTTCTTGGCCCGTGTTGCAGAACAGATTAAAATAATGTATTTTTTTGTATATTTATTGAACTTTTAGTAAACAGACATCATGACCCCTCCCTGATGCCTTTCTGCTCCCAGCGGCAGACGCTGCAGCTCACGTTACACTCCCAATAAACCAATTAGAGTCAGACGCTGCAGAAGGGTTCGAACACATTGATTACTGATCCACAGGGCGCGTCCTAAGGGGCGGAGCCACTTGAGAGAACAAAAAGGAGAAACTTAAGAGAGACATTGGTTTGGTCCAGCAGGCTGAAGATAAACTCATTCTCTGTTTGATCTAAAGTGTTGAATGTGTAACTTTATTGAATATTGTTCATCTTTTAACTTGTTCTTTCTTCACTTGTTGAGCTCAATCTTCTCCTGAATACAAACCGGAGTGCATCACCCCAAACCAAAACGTTTGCTCACCTCTGCTCTAGTCATTAGGAAGATGTGATCATTGGATCCATCCTGACAAATGCTGCACACACATGGTGTGCACGAGATACACGTGTCTGTGGGACACACGTGTCAAAGTCAAGGCCCGGGGGCCGGATCCGGCCCTCCAGATCATTTGATTCTATTGTTATTAATCCGATGTTATCTTGTTCTCAGTTCTAACTTGTATAATTTTGACAACATATTTTTACAGAGAAGAAAACAAGATTTTTTCTGCCCCTTTTCAAAACTTAAAGGAAAACATTCAAAAATGAACTTCTACAACTACAGCGACACATAAACAGATTCCTCGAGTTTCTTCCTTATAAATATGTTTTGAAATAAACGTTTATTTGAACCACTTTTCAGAACAATATGTTGGAAATGTCCAAACTTTTATCAAAACAAAAGAAAAACACGTAAAGTGAGTAACTAAGACTTAAACCTAAAACCTTCTGAAGGCTAATCTCTGTTCTAACTCTCAGCACGTCCTCAAATATCAACAGTGACTGCATAAATAAAGTGTTTATGTATGTTCTGTTCTAAGAACTCTTTTCTGTAATAAAAACTTAAGTTGGTTTATCTTCATTTTCTAACTAAAACAGTTTTTCTGAAGTTGATCAGATGATCAGAGAAGGGTTTGATGGTTTTAGTCCATGTGTGGCGTCCACATTCAGGAATACTCTTCATATCAACGTCTCCCCCTGAATCGGTTTAATTATACGGGCTGACATCTCAGCTGAGTCACATCAAACCTTTTATTTCCGCACATGAGCTGAATAACAGGTGAAACATATCATGTTTGGTTCCAATGTGTTCTGCAGAAACGCTGCATGTCGTCGGCGTGAAAGCTCCGGTTTAAATGAGTTTTTGTTGTCCTGAAGGTTCAGTCATTAGAGGTTCAGAGCGCTCGCCGTCGGCGCTGCTGGTTGTTCTGTTGTAACTCAAGACACGAGATAAGACTCACAAGATAAGACCAGAAACACATTTCCATTAATTCTGGGTTTTTCCTTACAGCACCTGGAGGGTCTGTGGCGTGCATGTGTACGTGCACGTCGTTCTCCCACTAGCTCTGTAACACCTCTTCATTCATTCCCTGAAGCTGAAGCACATAAATGACTAACGCAGAGTTTCCAGCTCGTTCCCGGCGGACAGAACAACCTTTGTCTGAGTGTGAATGTGGCTGTCATGAAGACGGTAAACGGATCCGCAGCGTCCCACTTAGAATGACTTCCTGTTTCGATTTGAAAACACCTGATGGTCGTTTCAGGGGTTTCTGTTTACTGGAGCCAGCAGTGCTTCAGAAGTAAGATCTGCCTTTACGTTTACCAGCTGGTTAAGATTTTACTGCTGCTTTACATACTTTATAGTACATGTCAAAGTCAAGGCCCGGGGGCCGGATCCGGCCCTCTGGGTAATTCTATCCGGCCCTCCAGATCATTTTATTTCATTGTTATTAATGACCCGATGTTATCTTGTTCTCATTTCTAACTTGTATCATTTTTGACTAAATATATTTTTATGGAGAGTAAAATATTAAAAGTTATT
>NC_050515.1:4559733-4560231 GCF_002922805.2 Oryzias melastigma
TTGTTACCGTAATGTGGATAGGTAAAGTCTGACAGTGCATAATTATGTTAAAAGTTACAGTTTTACAGTTTTAAAAATGTAGTTTTAGAGTGTTGAATAAATGTTTATCCTGTTCGACCTCAGGTGTGTTCTGGATTTTGGCCCCTTGTCTGATTGAGTTTGACTCTCCTCCTTCACATCATTGTAGCACAAGAATGAAATTAAAAAAACATCCCTGACTTTGATGTTGACCCTGAGATGAAGAAAGACTCTCAATGTCTCACAGTTTAACATGAATGTCATGATAGTAAAAGAGTAATAATAATAATTTAGTCAAATCCTCTAAAACTTTGTCTGGGTCCACCTAAAGAACACTTCACTATCCCACTCGTACAACGAGGAAATGTTCCATCTCTTGTGGGCTACAAGCCTCAAGGGAACTCTAAGACACGCCTGTTAACTCCTTAAGTTTCAGCCGCTCCTCTACGACCCTCCAGACCTGGCAACCCAAAAACCTGC
>NC_050515.1:4560303-4563995 GCF_002922805.2 Oryzias melastigma
AGGTTCGAACTCTAAATTTGTTGAACCTGCTTCTTGAAACGGGCCCCTGATGATGGAACTTGTGAGCATATTATTGATTTGCTGCCAGATATGTAATGAATCACAGAATAACATCTTCCTGTTTACTTTGAAACTGTCAATTCTGCAGAATTCCCAAACTTTTGCAGACACAAGTTTTTGTTTTTTGTTATTTTGAAAGGATAAATGATGGAAATATTTTTGACATATTAAAAGAATGTCTCATCAGTAATCTTATACCTTTCTTTATGCACAATAATATAACATTTTACCAAATTTTGATCTGCACTGTAACTATGATTTACTTAAACTTTTCCTAAATCGTATTTCAAAGCTTCCAGTAAACGTCCTCAAAACCTCAATGTTTAATTCATAATGGAAAAAGTAACTTCAAAGAAATCTGTTAAGGTAAAAACAAGGAAAATATAGTTTATTAGTTTATATTAAATCTCTTTTTGTTGTTTCCCAGTTTTCTAAAAACTAAACAGAACTAGATATATATCACCTGTGATGATGCTAGCGTTAATGCTGTTAGCTGGAGTTGGTCGCTGAAGATGCTAGTGCTAAAAGCTGAGAGGCTGAAATTCAAAGCTAAAAACCCTGAAGCTAAAAACTAAAAATGCTGAAGCTGATAGGAAGCTAAATTATTAGATAAATGGCTAATTACCGTAAAATCTGGTCAAATGTCTAATTTATTCATAACAGCTAGCATAAAGCTAAAAATATAAACCCCAAATTAGCCTAAAAACTGAAAAAAGCCAAAATTAGCCAAAGCAGCTAGCATGTAGCTAAACTCCAAAATAGCCTAAAAATGTAATAAATGACTTTATGACTTTAGCTTAAACTGCAGGATTTACATTGCAGGAGTAGAACTATTAATGTGTGTGACGAAGCAGCGTCACAGGTTGCAGGACAGTGCCTGAAGACTTGAATCGTTTTTTTCCCTCCTTCTATCCTGTCATTTCTCAGTCAATATGTTTATAGTTTACACCAGACACATGCATACCTCCAGGTACACGAATCCTTCACTTTCACCACAGACACATTTTATTTAACTCAAAGGGTGCACACTTAGTTTTAAATAGAATCTTACTTACCATCCAGGCTTCCCACCACAAACATTCCAACCAGAGCATTGTACACATCATCATGCATATAGGAAACAGGAAGTGATGTCACCTGTCAGAATTGTAAGTTTTTTTTTCCTTTTTCTCTGTCATAATGCTTCTGATTTCATACTTGTTTCTGTTAAAGCCATGATTAATTATTTCTTCATTTTAGGTTATGTTTTCTCCAGGTATAAGGCTGAATTTTCTGTTGAAGAAATGTTTGGTTAATTGGCCTGTGGGAGGGGCTAAGCCTTCATAAGGGGAGAACTTTTCAGTTTGAGGGCAGAGCAGTCATGGTTGCAGTGGTGACAACAGGCTCTCCCAAACAGTGTTTTGAACTCTGTTTCTTTTCTGGGGAACAATAAAATCCAGTTATCTATTTAAGACCTGGCTCATCTTATTTCTGAGTATTTCTTGGCTCGCTTCAAGAAGAACCCCGCCACAATATGTTATCATTAAAATTGACACGTTTAGTTTTTTATGGCCCAAAATACTACAATTTTAGGTTGAAATGTATTGAAGAATACTCACACTTTTTTATTTCAACCTGAAAATTCATTTTGTTTTCTCATGTAGATACGGACCTGTTTTTTCAGTAAAACAACAATAAGAAGACAAGCTTTCATCAGAGGGACAGCAGACCAAAACCAGATTTACACAACGTCTGTCTGCAATCTTGAAATCTTGTGAAGGTGCATCTGCTCCACGGTGGGCCCGGTTTCCACGGCGACACCTGGTCTCCCTACCAACCCACTTACAAAGTACATAAACACCTTTGTACGTACGAGAAAGCGAAAATTACAGTTTAAAGGGAAATAAAGGGAGAGATTGGGACTAAAATTGAAGCGTCATTCAAGCAGACACAAAGGAAAAGGAACAAAAAAAGGAAAGCTTGATGGATTCGGCGGTTCTGGTGTTCTGCTCCACTGAACTCTGACTCCTCCCATCAGTCCGGACATTTCTCTCCTTTGTTACGGGAGCAAAGAGTGTTCTCTTCTATGTTGTCCTGGATCCACTGTTTAATGAAATAAGGATGACATAATTCTTTTTCATAAATATTGACACTTTTTCCATAATTTTAAGTACAATAAAGCCTGTTTTGACAAATTTGTTCTGAGCAGAATAAAGAAAGCTCTACGTCAACAGGATTAGACTGGAATTCTGAAGAGACAGACTTTTATACACTAGATATACACAGAGATTTATGATGTAGAATCTCAACTCATTAAATGATGATTTTATAACCAAACTTTGTTTTCTAGCTGGACTTTGTGGACCACAGTTGCCTGAACAATCACAGCAAGCCTGCTGGTTTTCTTCAGAGGTGAGTATAATAGTCCTGCATACATGAGAAAATGTTGTGTAACATAGAGAGTTAACACGTTTTAGTCTGATGACAGGATCTCTGTGGAAGAAACATATCTGATCCTTTCCTCGTGGTGCAGGCTTCAGTCCTTGTCCTGGACCGCCGGTCCCTCCAATATTCCAACAGTCGGGGAGTTTATTTAGCATCTATTTTACATTCCACCTGTGTATATAAGTGTGTATATGTGTTTGTTTGGATGTATATGTGTTTGTGTGAACTGTGTACATGTTGACATGATTGTATGTGAAGATTTTTGGAGCCAACAGTTACGTTTGTAACCTTTGAGTATCTATGTGGACAAGCCCCGCCCCTTTATACTAACATTTATGAGTAACTAGAAAAGTTGCATCACCTGTGATATTGTAATGCTTTGTGTTAAAAGTAGTCGCTGAAAATTCTGATTTTTGTTAGTGAAGGAATTTACTTTGATTGCTGAAAATGCAAAAGCTATGTACAAAATGTTAAATTTGATAAAAGATTGGGAATTTTGTTAAAAAACTATGAAAGAGCGCTAAAGTTGACCTAAATTTAGGAAAAATTAGTAGTAAAATTGCTTAAAAATCCCTAATACATGCCAGTTTTAAAAACATATTTAGTGTTGCTTAAATAGAAGCTGAAATTCAAATTAGCCCAAAAAACCTTAAAAGATGCCAGATTACCCCCCCCCCCCAAAAAAAAAACTAGCACATTACTTACATACTAGCAAAACTCCAAAACAGCCCAACATTTCTCAGTAAACAAAATTAGTCAAAAACGTTAGCATGTTGCTAAAATAGAAGCTAAACTCTTAATTAGTCTATTAGTCCTCAGTAGATACGTCAAAAATGTTAGCCTAATGCTAAATATTAGGTCATTTTTTCCAAATTTGTTTTAAAAATTACAATAAAGATGAAAACAGTCTTTTTTTTTAGTTGTTTTTTGAGAGAAACTAGAAACACTATAACTTAAGAGGTAATTTAATGTTTGAACCCTGCAGGGCAGGAACACATGTAAAACGGAGATGTTCTTCTGTTTTTGGTACAAAACTTTAGAATTCTTTAAGTACAGATCTTAAATGAGTCAATACTCTCTTTAGGTTACTGATAAAATGTAAAAAAAATATCAATACAAGTGAAACTGAATTTTGTTTGAGTAAATATGTATGTATCTGTAATATATATATAGTAAGTATGTTTATGAACTTGTACATGTGAATCTGT
>NC_050515.1:4564095-4573479 GCF_002922805.2 Oryzias melastigma
TTACAGTAGTTCAAAGAACATATGTTATTTTTAAATTTTATTAACAATATTTCTGGTGTTTAAAGGGTTAAGAATGGAACGATCATATTCTAAACATTTATGGATATAGAAACCTCAATCATTTGATTGAAACATGTAAAAAAAGTACATTTGTCATCATGCTTTATTTTATTTTAGCTAAGTTCAGTACACATGGCGTAAAAAAAGAAAGCTTAAACTATGTAAAAAAAAGTTTTGCCTAAACTACCAAAAGAGGTAATTAACTATGATCAGCTTAAACTGAATATAAAATCAACCTTTAAAACTAAAGAACCGACGTATCTTTGAGAGAAATAGTAAGAGTTACCTTAAACTCAAAGGTACACATTGTAAACTTTAAAAAGAAACATTAAAACTTAAGCAAATACAAGAATAAAACATTCTACATTTAAAACTTGAACTAAAAAGGGATGCAATGATTCATTTTCATCACGGTGTAACATACGATTCGGTTTTCAATTGAAAATTGTGCCACCCCAGTAGCACAACGGTTTTGGGATCCTACAATGTTTCTGTATATTCTTGTAACATTTTACCAAAATCCACTCATATCAGAACTGAAGTCGAGTGCAATACGTTCATGGACGAGGTCAGGTAGGGGTTGTTCACCTACCTCAATCATGTCAGAGACATTCTGTGAAAGAGATTCATGGACGGGGCGAGGTGGGGGTTGTTGATAATCCCGCCTNATGGATATAGAAACCTCAATCATTTGATTGAAAAATGTAAAAAAAAGTGCATTTGTCATCATGTTTTATTTTATTTTAGCTAAGTTCAGTACACATGGCGTAAAAAAAGAAAGCTCAAACTATATAAAAAAAAAGTTTTGCCTAAATTACCAAAAGAGGTAATTAACTATGATCAGCTTAAACTGAATATAAAATCAACCTTTAGAACTAAAGAACCGACGTATCTTTGAGAGAAATAGTAAGAGTTACCTTAAACTCAAAGGTACACATTGTAAACTTTAAAAAGAAACATTAAAACTTAAGCAAATACCAGAATAAAACATTCTACATTTAAAACTTGAACTAAAAAGGGATGCAATGATTCATTTTCATCACGGTGTAACATACGATTCGGTTTTCAATTGAAAATTGTGCCACCCCAGTAGCACAACAGTTTTGGGATCCTACAATGTTTCTGTATATTCTTTTAACATTTTACCAAAATCCACTCATATCAGAACTGAAGTCGAGTGCAATACGTTCATGGACGAGGTCAGGTAGGGGTTGTTCACCTACCTCAATCGTGTCAGAGACATTCTGTGAAAGAGATTCATGGACGGGGCGAGATGGGGGTTGTCGATAATCCCGCCTTGGTGCTGGGGATTCTTTATGTACTTTTCTAAGGTCCCGTGCCATCTCAAAGTCTTTGGTCTGCTATTTTTGTTCATTTTCAGCCCTGCTTTTAGCTGCCTCTTGAGAAACATTTGAGGGAAATACATATTTGCTCTTCATATTTAGCCCTTCTCTTATAGATTTTAGAGATGACCAGATATCTTCAGGGTTAGCCTTGGCATCTGGGCTTGGTATCTTGTAATGTGTGTCAGGCTTAATATGTATCTTTGCTTGTAATCTGGGCCGTTTTCTGGGCGGATTATCTTGACGCTCAGAAGAGTCATCTCTGTGTCTTTTTTGTGGCTGTGGTTGAACTTTTTTCTGAAAAGCTCCAGAAGTTTGGGCTCCTGGATTTTCATTCGTAAAGTTATCAAGATTTATTCCGAGAACGTCAAATATGTCCTCAGACGCAGCAGGAGTCACAGAATCCTGTAACTCATCCACATGAATTGTTTCAGAGATATTCTGTGAAACAGATTCATGGACGGGGCGAGATGGGGGTTGTTGATAATCCTGCCTTGGCGCTGGGGATTCTTTATGNGTGAAACAGATTCATGGACAGGGCGAGGTGGGGGTTGTTGATAATCCCGCCTTGGTGCTGGGGATTCTTTATGTACTTTTCTAAGGTCTTGTGCCATCTCAAAGTCTTTGGTCTGCTTTTTTTGTTCATTTTCAGCCCTGCTTTTAGCTGCCTCTTGAGAAACATTTGAGGGAAAGACATATCTGCTCTTCATATTTAGCCCTTCTCTTATAGATTTTAGAGATGACCAGATGTCTTCAGGGTTAGCCTTGGCATCTGGGCTTGGTATTTTGTAATGTGTGTCAGGCTTAATATGTATCTTTGCTTGTAATCTGGGCCGTTTTCTGGGCGGATTATCTTGACGCTCAGAAGAGTCATCTCTGTGTCTTTTTTGTGGTTGAACTTTTTTCTGAAAAGCTCCAGAAGTTTGGGCTCCTGGATTTTCATTCGTAAAGTTATCAAGATTTATTCCGAGAACGTCAAATATGTCCTCAGACACAGCAGGAGTCACAGAATACTGTAAATCATCCACATGAATTGTGTCAGCGACATTCTGTGAAACAGATTCATGGACGGGGCAAGGTGGGGGTTGTTGATAATCCTTCCTTGGCGCTGGGGATTCTTTATGTACTTTTCTAAGGTCCTGTGCCATCTCAAAGTCTTTGGTCTGCTTTTTTTGTTCATTTTCAGCCCTGCTTTTAGCTGCCTCTTGAGAAACATTTGAGGGAAAGACATATTTGCTTTTCATATTTAACCCTTCTCTTATAGATCTTAGAGATGACCAGATGTCTTCAGGGTTAGCCTTGGCATCTGGGCTTGGTATTTTGTAATGTGTGTCAGGCTTAATATGTATCTTTGCTTGTAATCTGGGCCGTTTTCTGGGCGGATTATCTTGACGCTCAGAAGAGTCATCTCTGTGTCTTTTTTGTGGCTGTGGTTGAACTTTTTTCTGAAAAGCTCCAGAAGTTTGGGCTCCTGGATTTTCATTCGTAAAGTTATCAAGATTTATTCCGAGAACGTCAAATATGTCCTCAGACGCAGCAGGAGTCACAGAATCCTGTAACTCATCCACATGAATTGTTTCAGAGACATTCTGTGAAACAGATTCATGGACGGGGTGAGGTGGGGGTTGTTGATAATCCCGCCTTGGTGCTGGGGATTCTTTATGTACTTTTCTAAGGTCCTGTGCCATCTCAAAATCTTTGGTCCGCTTTTTTTGTTCATTTTCAGCCCTGCTTTTAGCTGCCTTTTGAGAAACATTTGAGGGAAAGACATATTTGCTCTTCATATTTAACCCTTCTCTTATAGATTTTAGAGATGACCAGATGTCTTCAGGGTTAGCCTGGGCATCTGGGCTTGGTATTTTGTAATGTGTGTCAGGCTTAATATGTATCTTTGCTTGTAATCTGGGCCGTTTTCTGGGTGGATTATCTTGACGCTCAGAAGAGTCATCTCTGTGTCTTTTTTGTGGCTGTGGTTGAACTTTTTTCTGAAAAGCTCCAGAAGTTTGGGCTCCTGGATTTTCATTCGTAAAGTTATCAAGATTTATTCCGAGAACGTCAAATATGTCCTCAGACACAGCAGGAGTCACAGAATCCTGTAAGTCATCCACATGAATTGTTTCAGAGACATTCTGTGAAACAGATTCATGGACGGGGCGAGGTGGGGGTTGNATTTTCATTCGTAAAGTTATCAAGATTTATTCCAAGAACGTCAAAAATGTCCTCAGACACAGCAGGAGTCACAGAATACTGTGATTCATCCACATGAATTGTGTCAGCGACATTCTGTGAAACAGATTCATGGACGGGGCGAGGTGGGGGTTGTTGATAATCCCGCCTTGGTGCTGGGGATTCTTTATGTACTTTTCTAAGGTCCCGTGCCATCTCAAAGTCTTTGGTCTGCTTTTTTTGTTCATTTTCAGCTCTGCTTTTAGCTGCCTCTTGAGAAACATTTGAGGGAAATACATATTTGCTTTTCATATTTAACCCTTCTCTTATAGATCTTAGAGATGACCAGATGTCTTCAGGGTTAGCCTTGGCATCTGGGCTTGGTATTTTGTAATGTGTGTCAGGCTTAATATGTATCTTTGCTTGTAATCTGGGCCGTTTTCTGGGCGGATTATCTTGACGCTCAAAAGAGTCATCTCTGTGTCTTTTTTGTTGCTGTGGTTGAACTTTTTTCTGAAAAGCTCCAGAAGTTTGGACTCCTGGATTTTCATTTGTAAAGTTATCAAGATTTATTCCAAGAGTATCAAATATGTCCTCAGATGCACGAGGATTCATCAAATCCTGAAATTCCTCCATATTAATTGTCTCAGCGACATTCTGTGAAACAGATTCATAGACGGGGTGAGCTGGGGGTTGTTGATGAGACGCAGCAGGAGTCACATTGGCCAGAAATTCAGCAAAATCTATATCATCAAAGTCCATCTGATAAATAGATTGACCCATGGGGTCGGGTTGAGGATGTCTCTCCATTTGATCTTTGTTTGTTGTTTACCTTTGGTCCTTCACACTTCAGGGTCTTGCTACAACTGACTTGCACGCCAGAATTGATCTACTTCAGACATTTTCTGATGGTGAATAATGATGTCATAACTTCTCCTTCATTACACAATTTGACATCATCAACTCAATGATGTCATCAACAAAGTCATGTGATTCACAAAGTGATGTCATCAACACAGTGATGTCATCAACAGTGATGTCATCAACACAGTAATGTTTATATCTGAATTCCCTCCTTACTCTGTAGCTACTAAATAAAATCCCTCTCCCAAGTTGGGATTCAATTTCAATTCAATTAAATTGTATTTATATGGCCCAATATCACAAAATAATTCCCTCATTGGGCTTCATTCAAGTAATTTTACAGAAGCAGAAATTCTGTCATAAAATATAAACAATAGCTAATTGCTAAACTAAACAGACTAAATAAAACTGGTTATACCTGTCCTTGGACCCTCCCTCCCGGTAAGGAAAAACTCCTAAAAAGCATGATTCAGGAAAAAAGACAAAACCTTAGAGATGCCCACATGAGGGAGAAATCCTATCCCAGGACGGACAGAAGATTTACCTTGACTGTTAAAGAAGAACTTGCTTATCTAATTCTACAACTTTGTGTTATGAACAGTGTAGCAGGTGGGCCGAGGGACAGCTGAGGATGCGAGACATGCCAGAGTCGAGGTCCACCGCCAGGAACAGACGAGCCACCTGGAATCTCTCCCACTCCGAGATGTAAAGGTATAAATATTTCTGTTGTTTAGGGTTTAAAAGAGGAAAAGGGAAAAAAAAACTAGATTGCCAGTTAAATGTATCTTTTACGACCAGCATCGAGTATTTTTGATCAAAATGGTGGGAGTGAGGGGGGGATTCCCAAGCAATTGAATGTAACTAAACAGACAAACATCTGTTTTGAGTGTGTTTTTTCCTCTTTTCCCTTTCTTTTTGTACCTTAAATCTGTTCTTGAGGGCATGTTTTGCTGCTTTTTCACCCTTAAAGTTTTAAAGAAGCAAAAACAGCAAAACACTGTGCCTCCCTCTTCTCCCTCCAACACAACTTAGACAGCAGCAGCGTCAATAAGGGAGGGGCGCAGCACCAGGCAAAGTTGTTGATTATATCAAGCTTTTGAGTTATTAAATTTATATTTTTAATTATGACCTCTTTTTACATTTTACACCAAATAAGTGGTGTATCAAGGTGTATAAAACATATATAACTTTGTAAGTAGCCTAATGGTTGCAATTTGGCGCTCCCTCCAGCAGATGGCGATCTAGGAAGCCGCCTAGGTCGCCTGGTGGCCACCTTGACACCTGGCCCCACAACAAATGAAGTGCAATTCTCCGCTTCATTTTGAGCATTTCATGTATTTTCTGCTGCATGTTCTTTACTGTATTTCATTTCTAATGCTGTGAATAAAGATTTGGGGGGGGGAACGAAGGGAAGGAAAGAAAAGAAGAGAATGTTTCCGCCGGACCTCCACAGTAGGACACAAGGTGGAAGTAGCTGCTTGCTTCCGTTCTTCTGCTTTCTCTCTTCTCCTCGCGTTCTCATCCTCCTCTTTATCAGTTCCATCTGGAATTTTTTTAAGAAGTTGAGCCACAAAAACAAAGGATTTGTAAGGATCCCGTGAGGAAGAAATTAATAATAATTGGATTTAGTTGGCTGCCATCTTTTCTAAGGTGAAGCGGCGCTTCACTTCCCTTGTAAGCAAACGTTTCTCGTTTTCTCCCCACTATACTTCTGTCCTCCAAGACACTGTTAAAGATTTTATTATAAGATGCAGTTTTTGATTCACAATTTAATAAATATTGTAAATAATAAATACATTTTTGTTTAAATTCCTAACTTCAAACATTTATTTAAAGCATAGACATGACATAGGAACAGAATCTTTCATTATCCTTTTTAAAAGTTTTCTAGAAAGAGAGAATTTCAGGACTGGTTTTATTTTAAATAAATCTGGAAATAATAAAATGAAAAACATATTATTTTTATTTTGTGTTTCTATGGAACTTAATCGGGGCCAATATTATTTGAAATCCAAATAAATGAAATTGAAAAGAATATTGGTGTTTGGTCAAAAATATATATATGTCCAACACTTTTTGCTATTCAAAAATAAACTTAATTATTTTTGGCCTCAGATGTTCTGTCTTTAATGGTTCAAATCTCAAAATTTCAATTTCAAAACTAATTTTTCTGTTTCAAATATGTTTCTCACTTTCAACTCTTCTTTTTNTTTAAAGCATAGAAATGACATAGGAACAGAATCTTTCATTATCCTTTTAAAAAGTTTTCTAAAAACAGAGAATTTCAGGACTGGTTTTATTTTAAATAAATCTGTAAATAATAAAATGAAAAACATATTATTTTTATTTTGTGTTTCTATGGAACTTAATCGGGGCCAATATTATTTGAAATCCAAATAAATGAAATTGAAAAGAATATTGGTGTTTGGTCAAAATATATATATATGTCCAAAACTTTTTGCTATTCAAAAATAAACTTAATTATTTTTGGCCTCAGATGTTCTGTCTTTAATGGTTCAAAACTCAATATTTCAATTTCAAAACTCATTTTTCAGTTTCAAATATGTTTCTCACTTTCAACTCTTCTTTTTCCCTTTACAAACATGAAAGTTTCAGTTAGAAAACCTTTGGCCCTGTTGTGACGCGTTGGGGCGGGGGTTACACGAGGACCAATCAAAATCGATGAGGGTGGTAACTTCATTTCCGATGCATTCACGGACTCTGAGAACTGTAATAATTAAATGCCTGTTTAGTCTGTACCATCATAGTTTGAAGTTGTCCTAAGAGGGGTGTAAAAATCAGAGTTTTATCGTGTATAAACCGCGCGTCCGTTCTAGCCCGATCAAAGCGCCATCTTAAGTTAAATACAGGGGTTCTCTGGCTGCAGTCAGCCTCACGGACTTCAGAGGAGCTCGTTCATTAAGGGGCGCTAGTCCATAAACGTTTATGTATGTGACGTCATGACGTCGAGTACACCCGGTGTATTCCGTTTTCCCTCCAGTTTTTTTTCATTCATTCGTGTTGAATAAATATGCCAGAGCAGCTAATGAAGATTACTGCCTCCATCATCTTTTCCTCTGAGTATAACGCTGGACAAGCTGCACAGCTCAACAGGTCATGGGCCCATGAACGACTCAGAGAGGAGTTTAATATTTTTCGATCTATCATCGGTAGAAAGTCGTGACGGATAGCGTGCTAACGGCGAAATAGCATCAAGGATCAGCAGGTTGCCTCGGCTGATGTTTGACAGAGATGAAGGCATGTATGAGCTTTGGGAAACGAAAGTGCTCGGACATTTGCATCCGTTACGGTTGAAAGAGACTGTTTTGAGAGAATTCAACGGGGAAGCTGAAGTGGCAGCTGACGCCAAGAGGAATTCTGATGCATGCGCCGAGGTAATCCAACTGTTGGGCCATAAAAGCCTTTCGCTAATTCTAAAAGATGCTCCACATAATGGAAGACAAGCATTGAAATATTGAGGGACTATTATGCCGGCAAAGGAAAACCATGCATAATCCATCTTTATACCATGCTGACTTCACTTCAGAAGCGGAGCGATGAGACGGTGACTACATTATCAGAGCGGAGACCGCCATTTACAGCTCTACGCAACGCGAGTGAGACATTAAGCGACGGCTTACTGATTGCGATGGTTTTGAAAGGACTTCCAAAAAGTTTGAAACCATTTGCTATTAACATGACACACAACAAAGACAATACAACGTTTCCTGAATTTAAAACGGAGCTGCGAAGTTTTGAAGACACTGAGAAGTTTACCACGGCCGAATTGAGAGACAACGTAATGAAGACGGCAGCGAGGGGCCAAAGACACACAAAGTCAGCTACGCCGAGCAGAGACAACAGTGATGCAGATGTTGTCTGTTTCAAATGTGGATTAAAAGGTCACAGAGCAAAAGCCCGCAGACGAAAGACGTGGTGCAGTCACTGCAAAAGCAACACGCACAATGATGCCACTTGTAGACACAAGGGCAAACTGGATGGAGCCATAATATTGTTTTGAAAACGTTTTGAAAAGCACCTAAAAAATGTTAATTATGAAATAAACTTCACATTCTCATATTCCAACTCTTTGTATTGTGACAGATGCTCTGGAAACATACTTTATCATCACCAGATACAAAGTTGCTGTGCTTTCATTTAACTTGAATAGAACTGTAAAGCACAAAATGAACTTTTGGTCCTCGCTGCTCATAAGAACACAAATATTTGTGTGCTGATCTAAACATACATTAGAACAGGGGTCTCAAACTCAATTCAGCCGGGGGCCGCTGGAGGCGGAGTCTGGGTGAGGCTGGGCCGCATCAGGATTTCCACAACAAAAGCTCCGATAAAACATTCCAGTGTTCTCAGATACCTTTATTTTTAACACAAAATAATGAATAAATAATGAACGACGTGTATAGATCTTTGTGTGTGTTGATTTATATATAAAAGAGCCAAGTTTGATAAAAATTATGACTGAGTCATGTAAATCACAGAAAACTGAGAAAATTATTTCTAAATTATACACTGCTCTAGAGGATTTGAAAGGGGATAACACAGAATATATAAAAAACAGGTGGAAAAGAGAAGCCAACGTTGAAATTTCTGTAGAGGAGTGGGGAGAGATAAATGAATATCAATGGAGAACCACAAATTCAGGGCTTTGGAGAGAGTTTGGGTGGAAGAACACATTAAGATACTTTTCAAAAAAGCTTTTTGCTCCTATCGCTCAGCCTTTTTTTTAGTAATATTGGACAAAATCCTGGATAAGTCGATGCAAAACTTTGTCTTTGGTCCAAAATATCTACAGCTTTTTATTTTTTTTTGTACAGTTCTTCTATAAAGAAGATAATCATTGCAAAAAAAAGGAAAAACAAAAACCCATAAAGTTCAGAAAAATGTCCTGTCAAACTCTTTAGCTGATGGAGGATTAGATGTTTTGACTTTT
>NC_050515.1:4588060-4596034 GCF_002922805.2 Oryzias melastigma
CCAAGCTAAAATATCAGTTAAATGCCAGATTAGCCTAAAAAAGTTGAAAAAAGCCAAAGTTAGCCATAACAGCAAGCATGCAGCTGAAATATTAGCTAAACTCTAAAACAGCCTAAAAAACCTAAGTAAATGCAAAAATAGCCCAAAAAGCTAGCAGACTGCCATTATAAGTTTCAACTTTACTACATTCTGACTCCATATAATACAAAGTAACAACTACTACACTAATAAATTAGTTGTCGGCTATTTTAATTAGATTAGTTGTTGATAAGTCGATTAATCGAGGCAGCCCTAAACAAAGACAAAGAATGAAGCAAAAGCTGAGAGAAAATCTATCAAATATCTAACAGAACTTCTCATTTTCCTGCAGTCAGCTGTAGAACGGAGTCAGAACCAAACAGATATCTGTGGTTTTGAGCTATGTACACACCAGAAATTTGTCACATGAATGCGTGTCAAATTAGCTCAGAGTTTATGTTAAGACAAGTAAACTCACATTCAAGAGTGCCCTAAATGTGTGTTCAAGACGTTTATTCCATGGCGTTCACACTAGACAAGCAGGAAGGGGCTTCTTCTTCTTTTTCTAGCGTTTACTAGTGCATGTCCACCACCGGCAGTTGAAAGAGGTTTGGTGTGAAAAGTCGTAGTGGTGCAAACTTTGGGATTTCGGCACAGAACAGTTCGGTTCGTTGCTAGAGTCCTTGAAATTATGAAATCGACAGGTCGTTTGCACCAACTTCAGCGAGTGCCATATAAATATACGTCATTTACCATTTATTAACACCTACTTACAGTTGACTACAGCAGCACAGCCATGACAGTCTATTCCGTCTCATGCCACATCAAACCCCCCCACAGCAGAGCGACCATCAGCCAAGGTGCAGTACAGATCATAGTTGGAGGAACCTGTGTGATTGGACAGACTGATATCCATCTGCATCAATATGTGTCTCAGATAGATGATCATCTACACGGATATATCCTAACCATTCCGCAAAACTTGTAAATTAATGTTGACATGAAGTGGAGTCCTGAAAAACGCTTCCCCAGAGCACAGAGATGTGTAAATCTGGGATTGAATTTCTCCATCCAGCAGGAAAAGTAGCCTCTGTCACCTGTCCTCTTCCCCCAATTCAAGCCAAGTCATCTGTCATTCATAAACACACTCCTACATCTATTTTACCTATGTCTGGATCTGTTCTATTCACTGTCAACTGTCCTGATCAATAAAGTTTTTTTTTTTTTTTAATTTTGTTTGTTTAAAGAATACAAGACGGAACTTCCTGTTTAGCTGTACTTCTGTGGGTTAGTGTGTCAGAAACAGATTGACAGTAGGTATCAACGCGCGCACGTGCGTGCTTCCTCCTGTCAAGAGCACGTCAACCTAAAGACGCCACAAAGCCACAAACCTGCAGGTTTGCCGTGAAGCTAGCGTTTCCGGCGGAAATCCTGCAGTCTGTGCTGGCGGTCGCTCTCCTTCTGGTACCAAACGATGTTTCAGTTTTCTTAAAATAAAATCACAAATCCGTGAATATTTCTCCCCCAAAAAGGAAAACAAACCAACATTTCCTCCGCTGGCGCCAGAGGCTCACGTCCGTCAGTTAAATTTCCCTCTGAAACAGCAAACTGCGTTCTAATGGTTCCGCATCATAAGTTCCAGAAAAAAAATTAAAATAAAATATAATTTTTAATCGGATGTTGAAAAGTTAATAATTGTTTACTTAACTCACTACATTACAAAATCAAAGGAAAAAGTTGCGGATAGTAAACATATTCTTCAAGTATTTTAAATACATTTTAAATAAATATATTTATTCCAAAGTTTTAGTAAATTTTTCCTCTCCTTTAAACTGTAGTAAAATAGGAGCAGACAAAAAATGTTTTAAATCAGATTCATGTATGTAAAGTCAAATCCCTGCTTCGCTCCATTCTGATGCACCCACTTATAGACAACTGGATCCATGTTTGTCTTTGTTTTTCTTGTCTGATGTTACTCACCTCCTAATGTCACTTTTTGAGTGTGAGGGGCTGTAAGCTAGTGGGAGAGTGTAAACAAAGGGAGGGTGGCAGGGTCGCTTACTCCACGCCAGCAGTCCTGCTCACGACTCAGAGGAGAATTTCTAATGAACTACTGCCACTCTGCAGAAGCTACGTTCTACAAAACAACAGGTTTTTTCATTTTGGTTAAAAATGGCATAATCATAATAAAAAGACCCCAGGGATCGGTTTTAAAATGGATTAAATGATGACTGAGTGGGACTTTAAAAGTGCAGGAATATTTTAAATGTACAAACTCTTTTCTCCAAAGGCTAAATAGGGTAAACTTCCTAAACAGCCAGGATACTTACTTACATGAGAATAGTCTAGAATACCTTTTTCATGTGTGTGAATGTTTGTCTTTACATAAAACAACATGATTACATGTGTAAAATTCTATTAATACATGGGAAATGTAACATTTCTTCTCAGAAAAACATGGCTGTTCTCAGCGGGAACAATAAAGTTTGGCTTCGGCCTTTAGGGGAGCTGGTAGCTCCTATTGTTATGTGACACAATAGAAAGAGTTTGAAATTTCCCATAAAAACTACTTATCTGCCAGATTTAAATTGAGTGCCCTAATATCTACAGCACACAAGTGTGTTTTCAGATGATCAATCCCCTGCAACTAATTGGTGATCTGTTCAGGAAGTACCCCTCCTTTACCCAACAGTTGCTGGGATAGGCTCCAGCAGCCCTGTTACCCAAAAAGGAATTAAGCAGGTTTAGAAATTGGATGAATAAGTTACTAAAAAGGGTTAATATTTTTATAAAGGCTTAATTATTTTGATAGGTGGAACAGTTTCTATCTTAAACATTGTGATCATTCAGTGATGTGATGCACACTAATTTTTGTGTTGAAATCAGAGGATGCGGAAATTTAAGACAAAAAAAAACAAAAACAACAGGCAGTTCACTGATTCATGACGAAATGTTGTATAAACTCATTCAGATATGCAACTAAAATCATAATGGAAATTCACATGCTTCCTTTTGAGATCTGGAAATAAAGTTGTGCCATTATCAACAAACTTGGTACCTGGAGCTTAATGATTGATCGAAATTTCCTCAAGTGGTTTTTAGGTTTTAACCAATCCGTGAATTTTCTGATTTTGTTCACCGTTTCTTCTGCAGTTTGGAGATGAAAACAAAACTCTGGCAGGAAGCCTGATGTTCTTCAGTGCTGGTGGATGGAAGAAAACAACACATTTATCAGGTAAAAAAAAAGTCACTTTATTGAACAGTAAAAACGCATGCTCGTCCGTCACAGGGTTCCTGATTGTTGCAGGTTTACAGTCGCTGCGGTTTGTTCTTCTCCAGCCGTGTGGATGTCCTCAGGTTTCACTGAAAGTCTGAGCTCCCAGGAGCAGAAACGCTCCTCTCCTCTTTTAGCATTTTGTTTTTAATCAAAAGAATGAGCAGGAAAAGTCAAAAGTCTGCCTCTATCTGAACCATTTCTCCTCCTTGATTCGTTTGCACCCCAGGTTTGGATTATAATTTCTGACAGGACCCCAGAGCCAGCAGTAGAGGGCAGACAGAGCCCAGATCTTCTCAGTGCAGCTCTGCGCTACATTTCAGGGCTTTGCTTTGATAAATATATATATATGTGTGTATTTTTTTCCCAAACCTTCCAGAGTCCTGAAGGTGGCAGCAGCTCGGCTTTGAACGCTGCCATTTGGTTCTGAAGCAACAGAAGATCTGCTCAGTCTGTTGAGCATCAACAGAGCCACAAACACTGCTCCAGGTGGAGCTTCTAACATTAGAAGCACCATCAGCTTTACTCCTGCTCTTCAGGAGTCTTCATCACAACATCATCCTCATGCTTCAAACCCAGTTGCTCCTCCTCCTGAGCGATGCTGAGCTCTTCCTCTTCATCTTTCACCTGCGAAAGCTCAGCTCCCTCCTGCTTTACGTTAGAGGTCCTCTCCTCTGCGTCTCTGTTCACAGGATCCTGAGTGAGGCCTGCAGGGAGAACAGACGTCATCATCATCATCATCATCCTCACCAGGACAGAGTTTATGAAAGGAGCGGACAATGACGAACCTGGATCATGAACTGAAGTTTATTTAGAAAACCAAACATCATCAAACTCCATGTTTTTGTATATGTTTTGTATGTCTATGATCATTTTATAAAAAAAAATTGTATTTTAAGAAGATCAGCTCCCGGTAGCATCTCCAGACAGTTCTGCCTCCTTTACAACTGTCCAAGCCGTTAAAACAGCAGACAATTCTGTGATCACATTAATTGATGTTTTTCTCAACAACAGAGAGCTTCCTCCAACCGGATTACAGCACAGAAAAATAAAGGAATGGCAATGGGAAAAGAGGAGAAGTGATGGACTGCTGCAGTCACTTTTAGCATTAATAATGTGTCTGTGTTAAGAGTTCATAAAGTATCAGTAAGTGGTACTGTGTCCTCTTACCATGGGGAGTAAACTGCCATCAAACGTAACAAGAAGAAAACCTTTGTAGTTCATTTGTAGGATTGTGCAGTACTGATACTTAACTTTTTTTTTTGTTGTTGTTGTTTTTTCAACTTTAAATGAAACTTTTTATAATAATAAACATTTTATAGATGACTGTCATTAACATCCAAAGACAAACTCTGACTGTGAAATGCTTTAGCATAAGAGAGTAAATAATCAGGCATGTGTGGACAGATTGGGTAGACGTTACAGATCAGGGAGTGGATGCAGATCAAGGTTCTAACAACAATTCAATCACTATTTTTTCATGATAAAGACAGTGCCGTGTTGGAACCAGATGACACAAGTTACCGGTGATTGGTCCAAGTCGGTCTAAATCCCGGTTTCTATGGCAACCACTCTCATCAATCAGGAATTAGTTTATTGGAATGCCACACCCCTACAACTTAAAATCAAATGTTTTAACCAAATACTTTTATCGAGATACCGATTGGTCAGTTTATAACTTGTACTACAGAAAAAATATGGGGATAAAAAAAATTGTTTTGCAAGAACATTTATAAAAATAAAAATAAAAATAAAAAAAATGGTATCAGAGCAAGAATGGCGATTCTGACCAATAGAATCACTGAGTAGCAGCTTTCATTTCTCTATAGAAGTCTATGGGATTTTGGCTTCTTGGAGCCAGTAGGTACTTCCTGTTTGGAAAGTGAGTGGGGAGGAGGTCACTATCATGAATTCATGGATTCATGGAAGAGGGTTCAACTGTTTTATTAACAGGTTTTAACAAAGGCGTTCTACATCACATCAGGCGAACTCACATTGTAACTCCCGTAAAACATGGCGTCTGTCGTAAAGACTGAATTTACTTTACTATAAACCCATAGTGCCTCCCACTGGAGCTTTTTGTAATAATACATTTGCAGATCCCATCACAGTCACCAAGTCCAGTTCTCATAAACAGTCTGTCTACAATTATCATTTTGTCTGTAACAATTTAGAAAAGCAGAGGATCCCAACGTTTTCCCTCACTGATGACTGAGACTCATCACACCAGACACTTCAATAACAATTCAGCTTTGAACATTTTTCTGAGTTTTAGGGATAAAAAATACACATAGTGGTGAATTAGAAACTTGAACGAACAATTTCCGCGCATGAAACTGTTGGAACAAACATAAAAACACAAACTAGTGGCATATTTTTAATGACGACACAAATCAGAACAGATCAGGATCAAGCTTGGACTAGATAGGAGGGCTTCCGCCACAATAATGTGTTGATGTTTGCATTAATTAATATTCTCAAAAGAAGAAGGATCAGAAAACACATTTTGATTCAATCATTTCACCCCACCTGAGTAAGTGTTTTTTAGGACAGGGGTCTGCAACCCGAGGCTCCAGGGCCACATGTTGGCTATTTGGCTCAAAAAACAAAGTGCCAATAATTTGAATACATATATTCAATTAGTTGAGTTTAGCACATTCTAATAGCATCTAGTTGTCATAGTGAAAGACAATGTCATGTTTAGCTTGGTTTTCTTGAATTTTTAATTCAAAATGTGCTGCAGGAGGAGGGTTTTGTTCTACACAGAGGGCATTTTATTTTGAAAGGAACTTATATTTGCTGCTGTCAAAAGTAAGAAGTTAAAGTTGCTGTTTGTGAAAAAATATCACTTTTAAAATGTTATTATGAATATTAGAAAACTACATTTTCTAAAGGAATAGCTAAATTGCCATATAAAAATAGTATATTTTCTAAAAAATTAAGTAGGATGTAGTGGCTCTTGCTTGGTTTTGGTCTGTAAGAAACAGGACCCAATGGGTTTTTAGCCAGGTTGCAGGTTGGGTTGCAGACCTTTGTTTTAGGATAACTAGCCACCTAGTTTTTTATTTTTATTTTTTTTATTATTATTTCTACCTTATTTTAAATGTTTCTTAATGTTATGTTGTGCAGCTTTCTTGGCGTGAAAACTTAGAAGAATGATGTGAAGGCACGAATCCTCTTCAGCCGTTCTGGCATATTTAGCCAGCAGAGATCAGGAAGAAAAGTACACAGAAAACACACCGACGGGGTGCGACGTGATGACGTCACATGCATCTACGCTTATCAATTAGCGCTCCTTAGTGAGAGGCTCCCAAGATGGCGCTCTGAGCAGTCGCGTTTGGCTGAGCCCTGCAAACCTAACTGTTTTTTATGGTAGTATACAGTGTATAAAGACCTATTTTTTGCCATAATTTTTTTCTTTTAAATCTTCTTTACCTTCTTGAAAGTGTAAACCACACAATATGAACAAACCTGAGAAGAGAAAGACGGAACTCAAGAAACCACTAGCTAATGTCGGTCATGTTAGCAGGCCTGCTAATACAAGCAAACCAGAAAAGCCATCTTCTTCAAGTAAGCCTGCTGACGATAAAATCAATCTGATCGACTCCATGCATGACTACATGGAAGCAGTTTCTGAGCCATTACTGATGGATGAAGATTTCCCTGCTCTTCCCTGCACACCCTGTGCTTCCCTGGCTGGGAAGCTGAGAAGAGTTACTGAAACCGAGACAACCGCTGTCCTCTCCCAGCTCTCATCACTCACCCAACTGATAAACTCGAGGTCAGACACTCTTGAAAAGTTGGTTAGTGGCAACTCCAAAGAAATCTCAGAGATGAAAAAGGCTGTTCAAGAGAACACCACGCAAATCTCAGCTGTAAAAGACTCATTTGATACCGTCTGCGCTGAGATAAGTGATATGAAGAACAGAGTTGTTCACGCTGAGACACAACTTGAAAAATATAAGACAATTGTGGAGGCGCAGGAAAAACGGATCTCCCATCTCGAAAGCTACTCCCGCCGCTGGAATCTGAAACTTCGCGGTTTGGGCGAGAAAGACAATCAAGACGTGCGCCAAGAAGTTATCCGGATCTGCCAATCTGTTTTACCGGAGGCAAAGGATAAATTTCCAGACGTCGTGGATACAGTACACAGACTCGGCCCAAAGAAACCGAACAGCAACCAACCCAGGGGGATCATCATCCAGTTTACATCGCGGGTTCATCGGGATGCTGTCTGGCGCGCTGCTAAGAAGTCTGCTTTCCTGAAAGAGCACAACCTGAAGCTGGCGGAGGACCTGTCTGCTGAGGACCGTGACCGGAGAAACCGTCTGTGGCCCGCCGTTGAGAAAGCCAGGAGGGAGAACAAACTGGCTTTCTTCATTGGAGGTCGTGCCTTCGTTAATGGAAAAGAAATTCTTCCACCTTAAAGACTGACTGTGACGGCTCCAGGTATTATCTGATGGTTAAACCCGGTCTAACTGTTTTTTATGTTAATTTTCATGTTTTCTAGTGATAATCTTGTTTCTTGAGTCTAGATTTTTATATTGAGAGCATAAAACAATTTGATACAAGCTGCTAATTTTATTTTATTTTATTAATCTTTGTTTTCCTCTTTATTGCTCTATACATTTTTAAGTGCTATGCTACATTTATAAGAGGATTGAACAGCAGCTCTTTGATTA
>NC_050515.1:4600004-4604145 GCF_002922805.2 Oryzias melastigma
AAAAAAAAAAAAAAAAAAAAAAAGCGCTCCTTAGTGTTGAAAACAGAAAACTACATCTTCTCTGATACTTAATTAACTTGAGTACGTTCTGTATAAAATAATCCAACACTTAAAGTAGTTAAAAAAAACACAAGCATTAACGGAGGTCAATCCAACCTAAAGAGTGCGGCTCGACTTGCGGGCTCCGACTGATGTCCGTCTGCCTCTGGCGGCGCTCGGTCTTCTCGTACTCCTCCAGGGTTCTTTCGTAACGGGCCAGGATTCTTTCCGCCGCGGCGTCCAGCCTCTCGCTGATAAACTCTCTCAGAGACTCGACTGAAGACATCGCTACTGCCACGGGGTTAAAAACAGACTCTCCACGGCGAACGCCACTGAAGCTAATGATGTTTGTTATGCTAACGTGCCTCTTCTTCGCTTATTTGTCTACAACTCTGGATGAAAAAGCGCGCTGTCGCCACCTACTGGACTGGAGTGGACATGGAACCAGTTCTGTCTCATTCAGGAGACCGCACATTTCTTTTAACATGCTACGTGTGTTATTTTAGACTAATGAATTATTGTCAACCCCTCAACTAAACGTATCTTAGATATTATTCAGATACTATTAGTTTGGTACACATAAGCTTAAAGACTCACTCCGATAAAAATTGTTTTTAAAAATGTTCTGGAATTTTTTTCTTATGATGGAGGACATATATAAAGAAAAATTAAGATTAAATTACCCTTTCAGTGTATTTCCTTATTAAAATAATTTTGAACCATTTGATTTTTTTTTCCAAGAGCATGTTTGTGACAAAGATGTTGAGCTGAACACGATCCCCGCTCCGCTCCTTTCTGATGCATCCACTTGCAGACAAATAGAACATCTTTGTTTTCCTTGTCTGAGCTGGAATCTGGATCAAAACTGTACACCTGGACAGCTCCCATATTGCTCATCATTTTTGTTGCACTGCTAATATTAGGTGAGGTGTGAAGAGCTGTAAGCTAGCAGGATGGAGCAAACGGATGGGTGACGGCATGTGGGCCGGGCTTAAAAGTCCCGCCTACAACTCAGAAGTGAATTTCTAATTAACTCTTGAAGCCATATTATAGAAAACACTTTTTAAAATTATTATTTTAGGAAACAAAAAAACCTAACATAATCATAATTAATAGACCACTGGGAAAAATTATACAATAGATTAAACGAATATCAAAAACTGCTCAAAACTAAAAAAAAAAATACACGGGTTATCACTTTCCTAGTCAGATTTATATAAAAAACATAAATAAACAGAGATATAAATGTTATTAAGCAGCCATAAACCCTGAGCAGTTTCAGTATTTTTATTTTTCTGGTATTTGACGGCTCAGCCGCCTCAACAAATATAGACAGGAGAAAAAATTGTTCTGGATTATCAGGGAAACATGCTCTAGGTCACTCTAAGGTAGGGGTGTCAAACTTAATTGCACAGGTGGCCAAAATCCTAAACACACCATAGGTTGTGGGCTAACAGGATAAACGTTTACTGAACACAAAAACTAAGCTTCTGCCAGAATCCTAGATGTCTGAAGGAGAACCTGGTGGCACATAGAATATCCTGTCCTATTTTTCTTCCACCTATTTTAGTAGTTCTATGATCTCTTTACTCCAAACTGGTTGTCTGATATTTCTAGACCTTGTTTCCACGATAACCTGCTTCTTGCATGACCCTTCACATGGAAACTCAGGCTGGTTTTTCCTGGGAAAGTTCTGAGCTGACAGGCGAAGAGCTCCCTAATGCCGTGTTTCCTCATGTGTTTGGTGAGTCTAGAGTTCTGAATGCTGCACAGTTTGCAGAAGAACAGCTTCTCTCCGCTGTGAAATTTGACATGTTTGGTGAGGAGCGCTCTCTAACGCTATTACCACACTCGACACACAAATGCCTTCGCTCTTGATGATCCTCGACTTTGTGCTCTGAGGTTTTCTGACAAGGACGCCTTCCTGACTCAGTGTGAACGCCTGATGTGACAAAGTTGTCTTCATCGGCAAGCGCACCTGTTTCATGAACAGGTGAGCTCGCTGAAAAGAGATATAATCTTAATGGGATTTTCTGGTAAAATAAAGGTTAAATAAAAATAATATGTTCCTTGCAGTCAGTAGACTGCTGCTGTAGCGGGCCATAATTAAATAAATTCTCCTTCATTTTGGCTCCACCTCTCCATCTGTGGTTGATGTCAGTTCTCTCTGCACTTCAGTCACATTGTGAGTCAGGGAGTGAATCTGCTGAATCTTCAGTTCTGGTTTCCAGTGATCATCTTCCTCGTAGGCAGGAGTCTACGTGATAGGATGACCCCCTTGCTTGGCTGATGCAGAGCTCCTCTTCCTCTTCTTCTTTCATCTGTGGCGGCTCTGGATGCTTCTGCTTCACATCAGAGCTCCTCTTTTGGTCCTAGAGACCTTCATTGCTGCTCTGACGGTGCTGGAGGAGGACTGCGGGAGCAGGGAAACGGGACATGCTAGCAAAATCCTAAAAGATCTGCGGAGAACCTGCACCAGAACCAACAGAACATCCGTGGATATGTAGAACGAAGCTTCTGGCTTTATATATTCACCTCAACATTTCTTGTAGGAAGACTCTGTGTAGAAGGTGAAGCTCTTGGTGGTTTCGGATTTACTACAACATTATCCCAACTGTTGATGGCTCCAACTCTCTCAGGAAAAGCCATGAATGAAAGGATGCACAACGAAAATTTACAATATATCTAAAAAAATAATTTATTTCCAGAATAAAAGCCTTAAATGCTGAAACGTCTTTAAAAAGACAGAATTAATATTATTCAGATTTATTCAAAATAAAATAATAATAAAAAACAATCCCTGAAATGCTCTGTCTGGAAAACTTTTAAAAAAGATATTAAAAGATTTTGTTCTAGGTTCCTTATTATATGTCATTTCTGCGCTTCCGGTCGATCTCCTCCTCCTACGGGAACATGGTTTCTTCAAACTGTCTCAGTATTTCTTCGGCAGCAGCCGTTAGTCTCCAGCTTATAAAGTCTCTCGGACACTGAAGCAAAGACGTTGTTGCTGCAGTGGCTCCTTAACTCATAAACAAACAATACGGTTCACCAAAGCTAACACTGCTAGCAGCCGTGTGTCACACTGTGGAGGTCCGGTGGAAACATTATCTTAATTGGTGTTCTTTTCTTTCCCTTTTCCCCCCAAATCTTTATTCAAAACATTAGAAATGACAAACAGCAAGGAACATACAGCAAAAAATACATGCATTTCTAAAGACTCAGGGGAGAATTGGAGCAGTGGAAAAGCCGTCTGTATAAACAGCTTCTAAACTTTATCAGATGCCATTGCGCTAAATGGTCCCACACTATATAGTTTTGTAGTAGTTAGGGAATAGGGTGGGAATTTGGAAATATTCTTCGTCTTCCTCCTCAGAGTCATCACCAGATGAACCACCTTCAGCTGCCAGGAGATTAACCATGGCTGGGCTGTTGGGGTCTTCAATGGTTTGACGATGAGGTATTGTATGAGACTCTGGATACAGGGAAAAAGGCAACACCCGCAGGTGGTGAGAATAGCAGTGAAAACAGGAATAGAGACCAAATTAGAAGAGATAAGGGTCTTTTACATCCCAAACAAGTTCAACCAGCTGTCCCACATGGGCGTTTTATTCATTTTCTATGCTCTTAAACCATGAACATTTTATTTTTACGTCTAAACTGTTCAATGTAGGGGAAAGAAATATTTTCAACACAGACAAGTACAATAAATGACAAACTGGTGAAATGGGGGGGGGGGTGATCCATTTTTGATGCTTTTAAACACTGGGGAGTTTTGTCCTGGTTGATGTGGAAATGCTTGGTCGAGTTTTATCCCAAGTAAACATCAAAAACACCAAAGCTTGCCTTTTAGATCCCATTCCCACTTCACTTTTTAAAACATTTTATGGATTCTTTGAGTCAGAGCTTTTAAATATAGTGAACTGCTCTCTTCAGACGGGTGTCTTCCCCTCTGCCTGTAAAACAGCAGTGGTGAGGCCCCTTCTGAAGAAGAGGAGTTTAGATCCAAATACTCTTGATAACTACAGACCTGTATCCAACTTACCGTTTTTAAGTAAAATTATAGAAAAAAGTGTCGCTACTCAACTACATGAGTTTTTAAATC
>NC_050515.1:4604927-4608858 GCF_002922805.2 Oryzias melastigma
CGCTAAATGGTCCCACACTATATAGTTTTGTAGTAGTTAGGGAATAGGGTGGGAATTTGGAAATATTCTTCGTCTTCCTCCTCAGAGTTATCACCAGATGAACCACCTTCGACTGCCAGGAGATTAACCATGGCTGGGCTGTTGGGGTCTTCAATGGTTTGACAATGAGGGATGAGACTCTGGATACAGGGAATAAGGCAACACCCGCAGGTGGTGAGAATGGCAGTGAAAACAGCAATAGAGACCAAATTGGAAGAGATAAGGGTCTTGTACATCCCAAACAAGTTCAACCAGCTATCCCACATGGGCATTTTATTCATTTTCTATGCTTTTAAACCATGAACATTTTATTTTTACGTCTAAACTGTTCAATGTAGGGGAAAGAAATATTTTTAACACAGACAAGTACAATAAATGACAAACTGGTGAAATGGGGGGGGGGTTGATCCATTTTTGATGCTTTTAAACTATCAAGAATGACTCCCTGATTTCGCAATGCAGAATGTCATGTTTAAATTTAAGTTTGACATGCATTCCAGATTCCGCCACTAGACGGTCAAGTGGTTATGGCTGCGGACTCACATTCAGCAGGTCAGGGGTTCGAATCCCGCTCAGGAATAGTCCACATTAAATATTTGTTTTTACTTTTATATTTTATTTTTACCTTAAAACTGGTGACATGGGGGGGCGTTTGAATCCTTTTTGATGCATATAATGACCTTCAAATTGCAAATTAGATCTAGGTTGTGCGACAGCACACAGTTCTGCTCCCTCCCTCCATCCACATACCTAAGAGAAACAGGTTTTTTAGGACCAGGCAGTCCCGGCCTACAACAAAGACTTTTCTCCAGTGTGTTTTGTGGCACCACTGGCTGTCTTCAACATGCCGATTGCCTTTTTTGAATTGGGAAAATTGTCTTTTTACAGATGAAGGCTTCTCATCTTTCTCTTCTTCAACAATTGCTAGTTTATTAGTCTACTGATGTATAAGTATCATGCGGAGAGGATGTTCTGGCTGCAAATCCATGTACTGGCATATCATCATCATAGGAGGAATCTGAGAAGATGAACTCTGATTCCACAACAAAAGAATCGTCTTCACTGCTTCCAGAGTCCACATCGAGGATTATTTGAAATAGAGCTAAGGGTTTCAGAGGAGTGTGAGTCTTGCTGCTATTGGGATATTTGTCTTTTTGACTTGAAGATGTGTTTATGTTTATAAGTCATAAACATGCACTATATGACCAAAAGTATGACAAGCAGCTGCATCCAGCCACACATCAACAAGTACAATGTAAAGCGTGGATGCAGTGGTGTAAAGCACGCCGTCACTGGACTCTAGAGCAGTGGAGACGTCTTCTCTGGAGGGAGGAATCACACTTTTCTATCTGGAAATCTGATGGACCCGTCTGGGTTTGGAGGTTGCAGGAGAACGGGACGTTTCAGACTGCATTGGTGGAGGAGGAATGATGGTGTGGGCTTGTTTTTCAGACCCCTTAGTTCCAGTGAAAGGAACTTCCAATGCTTCAGGAGGCTAAAACATTTTGGACAAGCTAAAAGCGGGGTTGAAAATGAATCTAAAAATGGACAAAAGACTTAGAGATGAATCCCCAGCACCTGTTAGACATCAGCAAGGACACTGAATGAAATCACAAAAAATGCCAGTCTTTGCAAAAATCATGCCAAAACTGCCATGCACCGTGCATCTAGAAATAGTGTGCAGAAGTTGTGACCCGCCAGGCCATTCTGCACAATAATGCGATGAAGTGAGAGGTTCACCTGGTTCCAGATCTCAGCATTTCTTGCTAGCACACTCTCTGAAGAATGTGCAGCTCTTTGTGGTGATCATCTGATTTACTACAACATTATCCCAACTGTTGATGGCTCCAACTCTCTCTGGAAGAGCCTTAAAGGAAAGCACACAACCAAATGTAACTATTTGAGCAATGAATGAACTTATTTCCAGAAAAAAAAAAACCTTAAACACTGAAGCGTTTTTTTCCCTTGAAATACTTAAAATGAGACTTGTTGGTTAAATAAAGGCTGGGGGAAAAAAAGGAGGCAGAAAAATAAAATAACAATATTTTTCTTTATTTTGTTATTTGCACATTAATTTAAAAATAAAAACAATCCTGACATCCTCTCTTTCTAGAAAACTGTAAAAATAAGATTGAAAGATTCTGGTCTATGTTGCTTATATGTCATTTCTTTGCTTTGAAAAAATGTTTGAAGTTAGGAATTTAAGCAATAAATGAATTTATTAAATTGTGAATCAAAAACTGCATCTTATAATAAAATCTTTAACAGTGTCTTAGAGGACAGAAGTATAGTGGGGAGAAAACGAGAAACATTTGCTTACAAGGGAAGTGAAGCGCCGCTTCACCTTAGAAAAGATGGCAGCCAACTAAATCCAATTATTATTCATTCCTTCCTCACAGGATCCTTACAAATCCTTTGTTTTTGTGGCTCAACTTCTTAAAAAAATTCCAGATGGAACTGGTAGAGAGGAGGATGAGAAAACACGAGGAGAAGAGAGAAAGCAGAAGAACGGAAGCAAGCAGCTACTTCCACCTTGTGTCATACTGTGGAGGTCCGACGGAAACATTCTCTTCTTTTCTTTCCTTTCCTTCTTTTTACCCCCCAAATCTTTATTCACAACATTAGAAATGACATACAGTAAAGAACATGCAGCAGAAAATACATGAAATGCTCAAAATGCAGCGGAGAATTGCACTTCATTTGCTGTGGGGCCAGGTGTCAAGGTGGCCACCAGGCGACCTAGGCGGCTTCTTAGATCGCCATCTGCTGGAGGGAGCGCCAAAAGCTTGATATAATCAACAACTTTGCCTGGTGCTGCGCCCCTCCCTTATTGACGCTGCTGCTGTCTAAGTTGTGTTGGAGGGAGAAGAGGGAGGCACGGTGTTTTGCTGTTTTTGGTTCTTTAAATCTTTAAGGGTGAAAAAGCAGCAAAACATGCCCTCAAGAACAGCTTTAAGGTACAAACAGAAAGGGAAAAGAGGAAAAAACACACTCAAAACAGATGTTTGTCTGTTTAGTTACATTCAATTGCTTGGGAATCCCCCCCTCACCCCCACCATTTTGATAAAAAAATACTCAATGCTGGTCGTAAAAGATACATTTAACTAGCAATCTAGTTTTTTTTTTCCTTTTCCTCTTTTAAACCCTTAACAACAGAAATATTTATACCTTTACATCTCGGAGTGGGAGAGATTCCAGGTGGCTCGTCTGTTCCTGGCGGTGGACCTCGACTCTGGCATGTCTCGCATCCTCAGCTGTCCCTCGGCCCATCTGCTACACTGTTCATAGCACAAAGTTGTAGAATTAGATAAGCAAGTTCTTCTTTAACGGGTCAAGGTAAATCTTCTGTCCGTCCTGGGATAGGATTTCTCCCTCATGTGGGCATCTCTAAGGTTTTGTCTTTTTTCCTGAATCATGCTTTTTAGGAGTTTTTCCTTACCGGGAGGGAGGGTCCAAGGAGAGGTATAACCAGTTTTATTTAGTCTGTTTAGTTTAGCAATTAGCTATTGTTTATATTTTATGACAGAACTGTAAAATTACTTGAATGAAGCCCAATAAGGCAATTATTTTGTGATATTGGGCCATATAAATACAATTTCATTGAATTGAAATTGAATCCCAACTTGGGAGAGGGATTTTATTTAGTAGCTACAGAGTAAGGAGGGAATTCAGATATAAACATTACTGTGTTGATTACATCACTGTTGATGACATCACTGTGTTGATGACATCACCTTGTGAATCACATGACTTTGTTGATGACATCATTGAGTTGATGACATCACCTTGTGAATCACATGACTTTGTTGATGACATCACTGTGTTGATGACATCACTTTGTGAATCACATGACTTTGTTGATGACATCATTGAGTTGATGATGTCAAATTGT